>NC_057719.1:47679807-47716805 GCF_004010195.1 Chiloscyllium plagiosum
ACGTTTCGGGCATAAGCCCTTCTTCCTGAAGAAGGGCTTATGCCCAAAACGTCGATTCTCCTGTTCCTTGGATGCTGCCTGACCTGCTGCGCTTTTCCAGCAACACATTTTCAGCTCTGATCTCCAGCATCTACAGTCCTCACTTTCTCCTACCTAATAGGAGTGACAGATTTGGATTGAAGGGCATTTTCAGGTTGGCAACCTAAAACTATTACTTACAATGCTACAATTATTTACAATGTATTTTATTGACTTGGACAAGAGAAGCAGAAGTTTACAGATGTCAAGAATAGGTGGCTGCAGAGGCTGGTCATTAAGTATTGTCATGGCTGAGATAGAAAGTTAATTAGTAAGAAAATCAAGGGTTATGGGGATAAAGCAGGAATGCGAATTTGAGGTTTATCAGTTCAGCCATGCTCTCAGTGAATGGCTTCCTTCTGGTCCAATATCATATGGTTGGATAGTCTATGGGTGATAAGGCAGTGAGACCAGATGAGAAGCATATAAGGAAGTGAAATGGTCATAATCTTTCACTCTTCCCTTGGCTCAGAGTGTACAAGAGCTTTGGAAAATTTAAGACATTTTGCCCTTGTTTAAAGTAGAATAAGTTCAGCAATTACAAACTAATAAAAGTAAATTCACTGGTATGGAAGCTTCTACAATTATTCGGTATTGATTTAGTAGTCTCATGGAAAAAGCTGATTTCTATTGTGAGAATCAGCAGGAATTTCTAAAAGAAAAGTCATATTTAGCTAACTTGGATTTTTTAAAAACAAATTAACAGAAAGATTCAGTGAGCTAATGTTGCTGATATGATGTATGTGGATTTATTTAAAAACTACAGATTTATGAGAGAGGTTTAGTTCATGGGACAAAAGGGAAATAAGCAATGTGGATACAAACTTAGCTGAGCAATAGGAAACAGATGAATGGATACTTTTTTTTGGCTGCAGTAAGGTTTGTTTTGGACATCCCAACTGGTCAGCACTGGGGCTTTGCTTTTCTTGATACGTAGTAATCTAATGAGCCACAAGTTCAAAGCACATGGATAATTTGAAACTTGGAAATATAGTAAACTATGTGTTGCTGGAAAAGCGCAGCAGGTCAGGCAGCATAAAAGGAGCAGGAGAATTGACATTTCGGGCATAAGCCCTTCTTCAGGCTTATGCCCGAAATGTCGATTCTCCTGCTCCTTTGATGCTGCCTGACCTGCTGCGCTTTTCCAGCGACACATTTTTCAGCTCTGATTTTACATTACATGTAATGTAATGTAAAAAATGTAAAGTATCTAAATGTATATTTGCAATGCCAATGTACACAGGTTATGGGCCAAGTGCTGGAAAACAGAATTAGAATAGATGTGATTGTTTTTGGCTGGTACAGATTCGATGGGCCAAAGGGCTTTAACTGAACTGCAGACCTCTATAACTCTATCACTGAAGGTGGCAGGACAATTGGAGAGAACAGTCAATAAAGCATATAGTACCCTGGGATATATTAACATAGGCACGAAGTATAAGGAGCAAAGAGTTTATGCTTAATTATAAAAGACACTTGTTAAACCTCAGTTGGAGTAGTGTGCCACATGGGATATGAACCCACTGGAATGTCAAGAGTGATTTTACAAGAATGGTTCCAGGGATGAAAAATTCCATTTAGGAAGATAAATCAGACAGCTTAGAACTTTTTATTTTGGAGAGAGGGTTGAAGAGAAGTGCTGAGAGGTCACGTGGGGGTAAACACAGAGAAACTGCTCCCACTAATAAAAGGATCAAGAACAAGAGGAAATAGATTTTGAGAGATTTGCAAATGAGATGGTTCAGATCTGCATTGCACTGCCTAGATGTCAATGGGGGTGAGGAGGAGAAGATCTGATGGGATGTTGGTGCGTGTTCAAGCTTCTGTATTTTCTGCCTGATGGAAGAGGTAGAGGGTATTACAAGAGTGGGAAAGGACTTTGATGATGTTGGTTGCATTTCTGTGGCAACAACAAGTGTAAATGGATTCCAGAAATGGGAGGTGAGCCTCTGATGGCTCCCAGCCATGGATGCACAAGCAGGTATGCCACTTGGAATATAGCTCTAGGAATATAAACCAAGACTATACTGTTAGGACCAAGTTGCTGGAGAAAAGAAAAGTAAAGGGAAGGGAAGAGTTCTCAGCAGAAGGTTGTTCACAGAAAAATTATTCTACTAAATTTCCAATGAGAAACAAAGTATGAAATATTTGGGCTTCGGTAATGAACATCACTGTAGCTTGTTATTTCTCTTCTCTCTTTCTGTTAGGGAGAAGCTTCCTTTAAAAGCAAAAAAAAAAAAAGAGTCCTTTTGCTTTATTTTCGAGAAGGGCAAATTGAGTTGTGTGACCAAAGCCACACATTAAATCAAATTACTTTGTGGATATCAAATTGTTTTCTTCTAAAACCAATGCATGTAAACAATTAATAGTTCACAGGACAGATAAAACTTCATAATCACAAAGAGTTTAAGTACTGTACGATCATTTCTTACCTTAAATGGATTGGCACGTGCAAGCATACTGTTTGTAAGAGTTACTATTGACAAGAAAGTTATAAAATCAGAATCTGTATCATAAATCCAATACTAGTTTTCAATTTCACTAATACTGTTCCATTCTAAAATTTATATCAATGATTTTATGATACAATCATTTTGGCAGTGACACATTTAAAAGGAAGCAATCCTGAATTAAGCATCTACTTTCAGTTTGTAATTAACGTAATTTTCACAATTAGACAACCAGCCAGCTGATTCAATGCAAATGCCTATGATATAATATGCATAGTTGTGCAAACGTGTTAAATGCCAATATGTTGGCTTTTAAATGAAGACTAAAGTCAGTATATTATTTTATCACCTTTAAATAGACAACAAAGTAACATGCATAATTAATATACACTAATGGCAAACTACTCTCAGTACCTGATTTTGGAGTTATTTGTTCCACGGGACCAAGATTTTTACTAAATGGATTTAACCCTGCAGTACAGAAGAACAGTTTTCAATAAGTAATCAACACAACAAAGTGGTTTTCTGCATATGTTTGCTTCAAACACATATTACCAGCACAAAAATAAACAGAAGTTACTTTTGGAACATGTAAAAAATTACACATCAGTATTTACTTGTACAAATATTTTCTTCTATTTACTTCAAAGTTCTGAATACTGATATAAAATGGATCAGGATTTGCTAAGCAGGAAGGTCGAAAGAGTGTTGGAGTTTTTTTGAAAAAGTAACAAAGAGGATTGATGAGGGCAGAGCGGTAGATGTGATCTATATGAACTTCAGTAAGGGGTTTGACAAGGTTCCCCCTGGGAGACTGGTTAGCAAGGTTAGATATCACAATATAGGGACAAGTAGCCATTTGGATACAGAACTGGCTCAAAAGGTAGAAGACAGAGGGTGGTGGTGGAGGGCTGTTTTTCAGACTGGTGGCCTGTGACCAGTGAAGTGCCACAAGGATCGGTGCTGGGCCCTCTACTTTTTGTCATTTACATAAATGATTTGGACGGGAGCATACGAGGTACAGTTAGTAAGTTTGCAGGTGACACCAAAATTGGAGGTGTAGTGGACAGTGAAGGAGGTTACCTCAGATTACAACAGGATCTTGACCAGATGGGCCAAAGGGCCGAGAAATGACAGATGGAGATAAATTCAGATAATTGCGAGATGCTGCATTTTGGGAAAGCAAATCTTAGCAGGACTTATACACTTACCATTAAGTAAGGTCCTAGGAGTGTTGCTGAACAAAAAGTGCAGGTTCATAGCTCCTTGAAAGTGGAGTCGCAGGTAGATAGGATAGTGAAGGCGGCATTTGGTATGCTTTCTTTTATTGGTCAGAGTATTGAGTACAGGAGTTGGGAGGTCATGTTGTGGCTTTACAGGACATTGGTTAGGCCACTGTTGGAATATTGCGTACAATTCTGGTCTCCTTCCTATCGGAAAGATGTTGTGAAACTTGAAAGGGCTCAGAAAAGATTTACAAGGATGTTGCCAGAGTTGGAGAATTTGAGCTATGGGGAGAGGCTGAACAGGCTGGGGCTGTTTTCCCTGGAGCGTCAGAGGTTGAAGGGTGACCTTATAGAGGTTTACAAAATCATGAGGGGCATGGATAGGATAAATGGACAAAGTCTTTTCCCTGGGGTCAGGGAGTCCAGAACTAGAGGTTATAAGTTTAGGGCGAGAGGAGAAAGATATAAAAGAGACCTAAGGGGTGACTTTTTCCACACAGAGTGTGGTACGTGTATGGAATGAGCTGCCAGAGGAAGTGGTGGAGGCTGGTACAATTGCAACATTTAAAAGGCATTTGGATGGGTATATGAATAGGAAGGGTTTGGAGGGATATGGGCCGGGTACTGGCAAGTGGGACGAGATTGGGTTGGGATATCTGGTCGGCATGGACGGGTTGGACCGAAGGGTCTGTTTCCGTGCTGTACATCTCTATGACGACATGCAGCTACAGGAGCTGAAGCACAATTTTTGTTCAAGTCTTGTTCAAATAATTTCATATCAGAGCAATGAATAAAAATCTGGTCTCATAATTGGTTTGGACTTCTAAATATGCTAAACATGTAAAAAGTCATCTAAAATAAATTTAGAAAGTGGAATATCTAGCCAAACTTACTTCTCTTTGCATGAACTGTTTCCTCAGGATCCAATTCATTGTTACCATCTCCTTCTGCATTATTCTGAATATCTTCCTCACTTCCTTCTTCCTTTTCAATGGAGTTTTGAGCTGGAGGTTGCACATGTGAACTCCATTTGGTCACTGTTCTTCTATAGCTGCTTGAGAAAGACAGTTTCAATAACCAGCAAATTTTAGACCACTAACATTTACATCCTGAAATAATTAAACAAGCCTACTTTTGTGCACAAAGTTTTAATGCAAATGCAAAAAAATGTGGCAGTTGGATTCTGAAGTTACTTGCAACTTCTTCATTTGGTTGCAATTAGTTGAAAGCAACATGAAATTGTTAAATGCTCATTAAATTCATTTGATCAACTGTGTAATTTATTGGATTTAAGATCAAATAAAAAAAGTGTAAAAAGCCCAAGTTCTAAAGTGCCATTTTATTCCTAGAGGTTTTCCCACTCAAATTCAGTTCATGTTTCAGAAGAGGATATTGAATTACTTGTCATGGACACTGAAGTGATTTTCAAAATAAACCACAGGACTGAGATTTCAATCTCTCCACAAAAGAGTTCAACATAAAGTATCTGACTAATAAAATTAAAAATTTCAGAAAGGAAAGGATAAAATGTAGTCCTTCTTTCAACTGTTGCACATTTGTAGGAATAAGTGATGAAACAATAAAATAGCATTGAGACATGCTTATGAACACCAACATCGATTATAACAGAACTACTGAGAAATATGAAACTTGAACAGGCATGAGCACCTGATCACAAATTTTGGTGAGATGTTTCAAAGTGCAAAATGCTGATTAAATGGTATGGGCAAGCTGAAATACCTTTAAGGTATTCACATGAAGTAAAATCACAACTGCAAATCTTCTAGTTCGAAATATATCAGATTGAACCACAGTACAACCTGAAGCATACCACAAGCATACCCCTATTTTGTGTCATGCATGCAGTTTTGTTTTCATATCATGCAAACAAGTTATATGGTCTTGTGAAAAACGATCTCAGTGGATAGAATTATTTGAATTATGGAAATACATTTTCAAATAGCTCATGATTAAATGGAAATATAGGTAATAATGAGTTAAGAGGTATAGTCCACAAAGTACCAAAGGCATCTATCCCCACTAGATTTAGACAACAGATATATAACTTGATGGGCACCCCTCTACATCAAGTGCAGAGTAAGAAGACAGGCCTCCACGAATTACCACAGCAAGTGGAAGTGAACCACTGCTGTTGGTGTCATTCAGTACCATATTCTAGTCAACTGAGCCAAACAATACACTGCAATAACAAATTAACAAAAAAGCAATACCTCGCCTTTGGATCAGCTTGAAAGTCATCTTCATCTTGTACTGTCAATAATGCTGTAGCTTTCTCCTGTGCGAGGTTGCTAAGGCGTTGGGCAAGAGTTAGATGTTTTGAACGTGAAGCATATTTGATAGCCAAATTTAAGACGTTCTGAGTCATAAATTCAGTGAGTTCTTCACAACGGAATTCACGTTCTGCCTTGCACGACAGCTAAATGACAAACAGAATGTTAGCTTTCTTTCCAATTGAGCTTCAACGAAAATGTGATGATAATACTCATTTAATAAGTCTTGTTATAAAAATTAATTCAAAAATATTTTTAAAAGTTTAACAATGCACACTATGTAAATAAATGCAAGGACTTTCCAGACAAAAACAATAAGCTATGTATATTGGAAATCTGAGCTAAAGAAATTCTCATGAATATTCAGCAGTTCCGGCAAACATTTTGGACTTTTTCAGCTAATGAACTTGTGACAAAACATTTTGAGCACATTTCTAACAATTGTTATTTTTATTTCAGCACGCTCTGGAAAAACTGGCTTCCGCACACAATCATATGCCACTTCTAGCAAATGTAGGTGAATTATGAATATGACTAATAACCTTCGTTCAGTTGTAAGTGTAGCTAATAGTGCCCTCAGGATTGTCCAGCAAGTACTTCCTAATCTTGGCTTCACAAGCATGGGCTAGCTGAACACAGCTCTGCTGACTACAAACAACTGAAGGAACCTGGTGCTCTGCTTAGCACACTTTGTGTATGAATTTCAGTGTTGGTGCAATGCCAGTTACACAAGTCATACATCTCAATGACTGGACGATCAAATCAAACATCATGAAATTTAAGACCTGATGATGCTTTACACATGTATTGTATTAAACAGGAGCATGTAATGATAATCACAGATTGTCCCCACTGCGGTATGCAACAATAAATGAATGGCTTTAATTCTCCAGAAAGCTGTTCCATTTACCACCAGCATATATGATGGAAGTTTCCGTTTCAAGAAGACTAAATATTAAAAGGTAAAAATATTCAGAAGAACCAAAGCATTGCTTTAATATTAAGAGTGTCTGTGTATATTCTGCAGCTGTCAGATAAACACAAATTTTGATTTAACTAGCTAAATCAGCAGCTCAAACGTTGCATTGTTTAAAGAAAAGCAATAGGATGTTCAAATGGTATACAGCCTACCCAGTTGAGTATGCTGGCAGCATGTTAGCAACACCAGTGTACATTTGAAATGTAATTGCACTCACAACCCCTTACTTTGTCTCTCTCTTCAAAGACAGGAAGGAGAGGATGTGTATGTTTGCAGAAACAGCTGCTCAAGATTATATAGAATTTACTCACAGCAAACATCTTCATTAGTAGTTCCTGCTGTTCCTTTAGTGCCTGGTGTTTTGCAGTTTCATCAAATTCATAACCATTTTCTGCCAGATAGTCAAAGTGATTATGAAATAGCACTGATCGCCAGTAATGTTCCTGGGAAGATAGGAAAGAATTTAAATGACCCATATTATACTACTAACAAATTGCAACAGATTTTCTATAAACAACAAATATTTTGGATCAAGTTATTTATATTATTGCATTGAAATAAGCAACTGGTTTATATATAATGAAAGCCAGCCAGACCATTTATTCGTGAAATTGATTATTGCTTAGAGAGGCAAGTCTTAAATTATGTGCCTCCATTTTCTAACCATTACATTGTGTGCTAAAAGTTATACTGCAGCACCTTTTTGCAGCTTTGCAAGATTACAGACAACAACGTAAACACAAAGTGGTATTATTTGATTTTGGATAACAAAGTAACAGTATTTTTTGTTTTTCAGTATTTTGAACTGAAATGAGGAAAGGACCTTTGAAAGTAAAAATTATGAAAGGGAATGCTGTACCTTTTAAAAGCAGCTACCAGCACTCATGAAAGTGGTCTTTAAACTGCTTTTTGGTCAAGCAGTGGAGGGAGGTTAGATCTGGATGGGCTGGAACCAGGGGTTGTGTACAAAGTGAGATTCAGCTGGCAACAACTAGCTGATTGGTCTGTGGAGTAGTAACTAATCATTGATGCCAACAACTACAAGATTGGCCCTGGGTAGCTGAGGAGTTTGTGGGGATAAACAAAATGGCCAGAAGCCTTTAAACATGTGGAAAGGGAGATGGCATTGCTCCCTCTCCAGTGAAAAAACAACCTAATGTCTGAAGAAAGCCAATTTATTTTCCCCTCACCAGTTGCTATATCTGTGGTTTTTAACCAGTAATTAATTAAGAGACTTTACGATTGTAAATCAAATCACTCAGAGCCTTCTATTTAGCACACTTTCATATTTTAAACTTCTGTGACAACTCTTGGAATAGCTGGGCTTGATGTCCAGTGTGCCATCCCAGTGAGGCATGATAACAACTCCACTTTATTGTGGCCTTTGAGGACTGCTGTGGCAATAATGTTCACCTCACATCACTTGAGTGGCAAACTAGTAGAGCTTGTTGCCCACCAGTAGCAGAATCCACCTGATTTTAATTTACAGCAAGTTCTTTACTCATCACTTTTACCTAATGACATTGATGTAAATTAGCGCCATCCACTCCCCCTCCCAAAGAATATCATAAAATCATATTGGAAGTCAATTATAACTATATTTTAAACATTACACAGTGTTCAAAATTCTCTAATATTCCAGGTGTTTTTTTAAAAATAAAATCTACACAGGCAATTTCATAAAACAAATAGGGAACTGTCAACACCCAGCCGCTCTCATGAAGCACGTACAAAATGTGCATGCACTGTACACCTTCCAGTGCACATTCTGTTTATTTGCTTACATTATTGAGCTTATTTAAGCACTTCTTTTTTTTAAAAAAAAAGACAGGGTGTTTCACAAAGTGTGCATGTGTATAACTTTCAACATGCATGACATGAACCTTTCGATGGTGACAGGTCTTCCTGACACCCAACAGTAATGAAAACTGTTGGTTAATAAATGAATTGGTAATTTTGAAATATTACATCCATAGTTTTGCAATTCTGTGCACATCAGTTTAGAAAGGACTCTACCATCTACTAAAAGCTTAAAAATATACACTCATAAACAGTTAGATGCAGGTATCCACTCCAACTTTCTTTGAGTTGCTTTTCAAAATTAATTCAGTAAATGTACTTCAGATTCTCCCTAAACTGGTAAATTTGTATCAATTCAATAAAGCAGTCATGCACAAATTTGCATCAGAATCAATATGACAAATTCTCTTTAACATGGCTCCTTTAACATGGCATAAAAGCAAATAATAATTCATCTTTAATTTTATCCATTTTGAAATCAAGAAATAAGGAGGTGTAATATTTGAAATTTTGCAACAAGTTAAAATTTGTTAAAATTAAAGAAAAAGCAATGTTTGGGAATTACTTCAGGGCACTGCATCAATGCAAAAGAACATACCACCTATCACATACCTCCATTTGTCCTTTTTCTGAACTAGTTTGACAATAAGGGAGTTTCAATGGTAGAATTGTTACAGTGGGACGTGGAAGTGTAGGTGGAAATCTAGAGCCTTTACATGGAATACATCTGTCAACAATAAAATTATATTTTAGTTCTCAGGAGTAAGACATTTTAAATCACATCATCAATCTTGCCTAATTAGCTTTCCAATAAGCAGAACAAGGTTTCTTTTAACTGCATGGTCCAAAACAATGAAAATATTGCCATGGAGAAATACATGAGGTCAACTAGTTCTCCATAAATAAAATAGGGCATAATTTCAGTGTTATGGAAACAGAGTGATGCATTACAGCAACTGTGTCATTTGAGAGCTTTCGTATGAATGATACAAAGGCTTAGCATATTTTTTAAAAGTGCAGATTGTTTTGAACTGTGAAGCTATTTCATAACGGATTCTTAACTTACTGAAAAATTGTAAAATTGGAGGGCAACTGAATTGCAAGATCAGACTTTTTAAAATTCCTTCAGGTCAGTCTATCAGTTGAATTTATTTCCTTGAAATTAATTCAGGTTGTAGCAATATTGAGCCTGGGACCACAAAATGACTAAAATATGACAAAAGTATTCACTTTCAGATAATCATAAGAATGGCAGTACATGTAATGAAATAGTCCTACTGATTATTAATGGTTCCATTTCACACGCAATGTTAGGGTAACAGAAAGTGTATTGTACAGAAGGTGCTTCTCTTTGCAAAGCTTCTAGAGCATTTTCCATTTTTCAGAAATGAGCAACTTTAATTTTAATAGAGCTGAAACCAGAGTAAGTTACGAAATATGGAGTTTCTGAATCATAAAAGGAAATTAATTTATTGCTTTAAAAAAGTAGTGTATATGCTTCTCTAGTGGAAAAGCTGCATAGTTATTTCAAGCAGGATCAAACTACATTGCAAAATGTGCTGCATCGTCTGTGTGAAGATACAACATATGCATTTTTAAAATAAACAAAATTATTTAACTGCAACTTAAACATATTTGGACACTAAATGTGCAAGTATCGCAGTTTTACCACTGAACCAAAGGTTTTTCTGCTTTGCACCAATGATAATTTTGTAATATTAATACACCCAAACAGAAAAACTGTTCAAAGGTCGGGAAAGAATTATAAATTCATTTTTCTTAGCCATCTGAAATTACAGCAGCAGTAGCTGCTTTTAGTTTAAAAAGAATTGAGCAATCTCTAAAGTTTACGATGTAAAGCAATGCAGAGAACAATTAAGAGTTTGATCTTTACCATAGTTCAAAACTGCTACTATCTGAGGTTTCTCTCCAAGGGCACTTTTCCATTTTAATAGAACAATCATGTACACTATATGTATCTGCTCATCTGCATCCTTTCCTTACCTGAGCTGCTGAGGGTTTTCATGGATACCAACAACCCAGTAATAGTCAGATTTGCCTTTGCAATGATCCCTGGTGTTCGAAATAGGAATCCAGGTGCTCCCTAAAGATCTGTTTAGCATTTGTACGATCCCTTCTGAATCTGCAAATACTGGGGTACCTACCAAAAAAAAAGTATTGAACAATAGACAATTGATTTGCATATCTAATGAAAGTTGCATTGTTCTGGGATTGTTAATGGATTACAAACAACTTATAAATTCTACTTCAAAAAGACGAACTATAATACAAAGACGATCAAGTTGGAACTTCAAATCAGATGTATGATTGAGATTCTTAAAGTTGAAATGTAGCAGTTCTGCTACAACATTTTACACCTTAAACAAAAAGATACGATACCTGCTGCTGTAAAATAAAAATCTAATACAGCAATGGAATGCAGGGAGGCAGCCTTTATTCAATGTTAAGAAAACACAAGTTAAAAGCATATGGCCATATGTTTAAGAACTGCTAAAAGAAACTTTTAAAACAAAGATGCACCACAGGTCGATACATTTCCAAGGAAGGCTTGGATTTCATTAATAATTCTTCAATAATTTTAATGAAGAATCTTATTCAAAAAATTCATTTTTTCTTTTCCCTTTCAGTGCTCATTGCGCCGTTGCAAAATTTCAGTATTTCCTCAGTTTTTTCCTAATCTATAATATTTATCAACACATTTTGAACATATCGCAGCACATTTAACATATATGCACCATTTCCAGGTGAGGAGTTCTCCTTTTATTTAATTGGTAGTACAGAACTGGAATATTGTTGAGAAAAGAAATTGCACTCATCAGGTCAGATGAAAGAACTATACTTTCTCTTCTTCATGGCCTGCACACTATATCCTAAAGTATTTGGAATATTAAGAGTAGATATTAAAATCACCTTCAGCAGAGAAGCCCTGCCACATCAGATAAGACTTCCTGGTAAGAGGAAGGGACGTTCCTTGCAGAATCTGCCGTTTCCTTCTTCCTAATTCCATTATTTGCACCCCCAAGCACTGATCTCCATCAAAACCAGTACCTGAAGAGAGAAAGGTCATAAATTTAAAAAAATTAAAATTTTCTTCAATAAATTTTACCTTCAGAAAGGGTTATTTCAAAGAAATTTACCATCTAGCTAAGTGGGTGAAACTATTCATTGGTTATAAAGTGCTTTGAGACTTCAGTTAGTTATGGAAAGTACTATATAAAATTAAAAATCACACAACACCAGGTTATAGTCCAACAGGTTTAATTGGAAGCACTAGTTTTTAAGAGTGCTGCTCCTTCATCACGTGGTTGCCTGAAATCTAGTGCTTCCAATTAAATCTGTTGGACTATAACCTGCTGTCAAGAGATTTTTTTTAAACTTTGTACACACCAGTCCAATACCGACATCTCCATATCATATAAAATCAGTCTTTCTTTAAAACAATGCCACTGAAACAATGACTTACTAAAACTTCAAGGGATTCCTAAATCCACAAGGTGGCTGTGTATATTTCCACATGGAAATAAAATTACTGTCTGTTCTGACACCCTCCTTCACTCTCAACAGTCACATCCCAACAGCACCTTCCCATGCAATCATAGAAGATACAACATTTAGCAGCTACCTCGTCTGTATCTCAAGCCCCAGACACCTTCCAGATGAAGCAGCAATTTACCTGCATTTCATTCAATCTAGTCTACTGTATTGGCTGCTCACAACACAGATTCCTTTAAAATGGGGAGACAAAATGCAGAGTGGGTGATTGCTTTGCTGAACACCTCCGCTCTATCTGGAAAAATGACATGAGCTTCTAACTGCCTGCCACTTCAACACACCACTGCTGTTCCCTTGCTAACATTTCTGCAGTGCTCCAGCAAAGTTCAATGCAAGCTGGAGGAACAAAACCTCAGTCATAGAGATGTACAGCATGGAACCAAGACCCTTCGGTCCAACCAGTCCATGCTGACCAGATTTCCCAACCCAATCTAGCCCCACCTGCCAGCACCCGGCCCATATCCCTCCAAACCCTTCCTATTCATATACCCATCCAAATGCCTCTTAAATGTTGCAATTGTACCAGCCTCCACCACATCCTCTGGCAGCTCATTCCATACACGTACCACCCTCTGCGTGAAAGAGTTGCCCCTTAGGTCTATTTTATATCTTTCTCCCCTCACTCTAAACCTATGCCCTCTACTTCTGGACTCCCCAACCCCAGGGAAAAGACTTTGCCTATTTACCACAGTGGCCTAACCAATGTCCTGTACAGCCGCAACATGACCTCCCAACTCCTGTATTCAATACTCTGACCAACAAAGGAAAGCATACCAAACGCCTTCTTCACTATCCTATCTACCTGCGACTCTACTTTCAAGGAGCTATGAACCTGCACTGCAAGGTCTCTTTGTTCAGCAACACTCCCCAGGACCTTACCATTAAGTGTATAAGTCCTGCTAAGATTTGCTTTCCCAAAATGCAGCACCTCGCATTTATCTTTCACTTAGGTACCTTACAGCTCTAAAGTCTCAACTGAGAGTCTAACATACCCACAACCATGAGAGTTTAACTATTTCAGTGGGAACACTTTCACCCGTGTTTGTTCCTCACCACCACACTCCCAAAGGCCTGTTCTGTATGGGTTGCTCCCAGGATAGCCTTTCCCATTTTCAACGATTTACAGTTCTCATTCAGCACAAAACCTCTTCCCCAGCTTACTATCTGCAATATCTTTGCATGCTTCCCTTTTTTCTCTCTACTGATGGGCACCATCTTCAACTATCCATGTCACTCCTCTCTCCCCCTACAACCAGCCATCATTAACATAAATACCACCCTTTCCCAGTTATTTTCAGTTCTGACAAAACATCACTGCACTCAAAACATCAACTCTCTTTTTCTCTCTACTGATGCTGCCACACATGCTGAGTGTATCCTGCAGTTCTGTTTTTGTTTCAGGTATACAACATCTACAATTCTTTGTTTAATTTCACAGTTCATTCTTGCCAACGCAATTTACATTATGCAGTTAGCACCTCTTATGTCGAAAAATGTTGCAAAATGCTTCCAAGATTTAGAAGCAAAAAATGGATGGCAAGTCAAGAACAACATTTAGAAGGGGCGAGCTAAAGCTCAAAAGGAGAACAGAAAATTTAGAGGAAATTAGGAAGGGGATTCTGTCTGAGTTCTTAATACACAAGAAACTGATAGCAGAGAATATGGTAATGGGTAACTTTGTAAAACAGGAGTTTACAGAAAGAGGAAAGGAAGAAGCCATGTTGGGATTAAAGTATGGCAAAAGTGAGGACTGCAGATGCTGGAAATCAGAGTCAAGATTAGAGTGGCGCTGGAAAAGCACCAGACCGCATCCGAGGAGCAGGAAAAAATCGACGTTTCAGGCAAAAGTGCTTCATCAGGATGCAAATTTTAAATCTGACCCAGAAAGAAAAAAAACAGTAAAATTGCAAAAGAGATATCCTGGTCTGGCTTGTCAAAATGGAGGACCAGCATAAGCAGGATGCTCATTTTCAAGTTTTACTATTTGTTTTCTCTGGGGAGGCACTGGAAGGCCAGGAGCCAATGGAAGCGAGAATGTGCAGGCTGAAAGACCAGTGAGACGAAGGATGGCATACAAATTGTTCTAAAAAGGATGAAAGAACTGACGCCAGATAGAAACATATTGGATTAACCAAGTCTGGAGATGACAGGTCATGGATGAAAGTTTGAAGAATAATGGACTCATAAGGATAGAGGAAAAGAGAGAAAGAATTCAACATCATTCTGGATATGGTGGACTGCACATTGTCAATCACCTGGATTTTTTTGACTTGGAAAAGACTTGCAAAAGAAATAAATTTGGGAAAAATGCATCGTTTGCTCCCAAATAATATTCCTCCAAACAAAAGGGTTTAGAGGGATAAGGGCCAAGTGCTAGCAAATGGGACTAGATTAGGTTAGGATATCTCATCGGCACGAACGAGTTGGACCGTAGGGTCTGTTTCCGTGCACTATATCTTTATGACTTTAATGAATGAGCCAGAGGTCAAAGAAGAACAATATCAAGACTGCAGATCTGTAAATTTCAATGTTACTGATGTAGAACCCTTTAGCTATTAACAACTACTTGCTCTATACTGCATCTCAAACAGCAACTGGCAATGAATATCATGATCTCGTAATGATTTAAAGGCATTTTAGAGGCATAAATTAAAATTTGTTTTGAAACCAATTTTATGGACTGAAAGAAAATGATCCAACTGAGAATGAGGACTTGGCCAAATTAAATACAGACGGTAGGAAAGCAGGGAGGAGTAGGGAAGAATAGAATTATATTTAAAAACATACACAATTCCATCAAGCCAGAACAAGAAATTAACTCTGGTTCAAAGAATTCAGGAGGATATGCAGGAGTAGCACTAGACGTATCTAAAATAAGGTATCAGTCTGAAGTTACAACACAGGAGTTTACATGTCAAACGTAGCATGCATTATTAGAGTTAAGTGATTCCACAAACAACAAATCAGATCTAAGTTTTGTAGCCCTGCCATGTCAAGTGGTAGTGGGCAATTAAGCAACTGACAGAAGGAGACAAATCCATAAATATTCCATCCTCAACAGAAGACAGGGGCCAGCAAAAGGCAAAACTGAAACATTTGCATCCATCTTCTTCCAGGAGTGCTGAGTGAGTGATTCATCATGGCCTACACCTGAGGTCCTCAGTACCACAGATGAGAAGGGAAACGTGAGACTGATGTCAGCCAATGACCTTTTTCATCTCTAACTATCTTTTAATTCACACTTGTAATTTTAAGGAGAAGAACCTGTTGCATTCTGATTTTTGGTGGGAATTCAAAGAATGCAGTCAAACAAAATTAAAAGGATATCTTGTCTGAAAATAAATTATTTTTCTAGGATGTAGCAAGCAAGATAAACAGTAATCGAGTTTTGAGAAGATGAGGAAGGACACCACTTCAACTGGGACAACACATCCATCCTAGGACAAGCCAAACGAAGACACGCACGAGAATTCCTAGAAGCATGGCATTCCAACCAGAAATCTATCAACAAACACATTGACTTAGACCCAATCTACCACCCCCTGAGAAAAAGAACAGGAAATGACACCACCACAGGAAATGACATCACCAACCCGAAGAAACCCAAACATATCAACAGAAAGCAGGGATCATCAGCATCCAAAGGCTCACTGAAGATGTTACCTAGTATGGTGATGAAACGCCTGAAAATGAACCTTCCAGCTCAGCAAGCAAACCTACATCCATAAACAGTAATCGTATTGCATTTGGATTTTTAAAAGGCATCTGATGAGGTGCACCAGGTGTCACATCTCAGGCACTGTATTGACAGGGTAGCAAGGAAACCTAATAAAAGTAGATGTTAATGTTCAACAGCCTTGACTTACAAGTAGTGGGGGGCAGAATACATGTCAATGTTTTACTACTTAGGTGAACAAAAAAAAGAGAGATTGAAGGAGTTTGGCAACAGGTTAATAAATATAATTAGAACACTTCTAGAATGCAAACTTGAAATGGTTGAACCTGCCTGTGTCTGTTTTTTAAACTTGTATGCATTTTATAGAGTGATTCACTATAATACCCTAAAATGGCATCACACTAATGACCACCAGTTTGGACAGGATGAGAATCTATATCAAAGTTTGTTATAGCATAGCACAAATGAGTAATCTTATTTACAAATGACTGGCGTAGAAAATTAAAGTATATATGATCTAAGGCATGCTGTTGCTTTACTTTTCATTTCACGAAACAATTATGGACTTAGGACTGCTTGCTTCAATGCAATTGGTCAGAACAATAAACTCAATATAAAGCACAAAGTACAATGGTTCAGAAAGAACTTTTAAAATGTACCTCGATGATAAGAAATCAATAGCTGCTCCCCATGACCTGACATAGCGACCACAGGCCCCATAAGACTGAAGAGCTCCTTTTGTACACCACCAATGCTGAAGATGCGAACAATTTGAGCATTTGTCGTAACAGCAGCCCAGCCTTGACCTAAACAAATGGCTTCAATGTTTTCATTGTTTGGCATATCCACCATCCATTCTTTGTTTGCATCCCTGGAGTTGAAGTGAATACACTGGAGTGTGCTGATGGACAGATGGAAAAGCATAGTGTCTTAATATACACAATAACTTCCTTTCCCAAGAGCACTTTAATATTTTCTCATGCAGGGATTTAAAGAAAACATACAGATTTAACTTCAATAAGCTGAACGGATTGGAACAGATAAAGATCGTTTAGCTTTCCCCAAGAGTTCAGCAGGTTAAGGTAGTGAATTGCTGAATCATGCAGGTTAAGAACACCCCAGCTCAATCCCCGGTCTGTGCAGAGTTTACCGAACGGTCAGTGTGGCAGCAATAACATGTCAGTTTTGCTTAGGCATTAATCCTTGGTTAACCATTTGATTTTAAAAGCCACTATAATTTTAAAAATATATCATTTAGGTGGACAGTGAAGAGACCTTTCATTGTCAGAGGTGATATCTTTTGGTACAGCAAATCATTTTATATGAACCAGAGGACTAATAATGCTTTCTCAATCAACACAATTAAAACTGATTATCTGATCAATCATTCATTTGGTGAATATATATGACATCTTGCTATGTTCAGATTGGCTGCCATGTTTAGCTATCTCACAGCTCTTTAAAAATATGCAGAGGAAATGGCACAATATAATTGTAAATTTCCACATGACAGTAAGTCTAATCCCTTTTCTCCAGCCAGAGGACTAAGTATGCAAAGTTTCAGCTCCTAATCACCTTCCGACAAGTCCTGCTGCAAATGAACATCAGTGGACCTTGCGTCAAGATCACATCAAGCTCACCTGTGATACCTGTTACAGTTTAAAAGCCTGCTTACGCTCCCTATCAAGGTTCCCTTATAGCCACCATGGCAAGATACATTCGGATTGGTATAAATCTAGTCATTTCCATCGGTTCCAACAACATCTATCCTTCCTCAATCTGCTCCACTTTCCTAAACATATTATTCAATATGAATTCAGACCCAGTTGGAAATTTCATGGGGTGGTGGTATTTCCCATTCTGCAAATAAATAAAGCACAATATTCAATAAATAAAAGCAAATTACTGCAGATGCTGGAATCTGAAACCAAGAGAAAATGCTGGAAAATCTCAGCAGGTCTGGCAGCATCTGCAAGGAGAGAAAAGAGCTGACGTTTCAAGTCTAACTGACCCTTTGTCAAAGCTGATTGGTTTCAGATTCCAGCATCCACAGTAATTTGCTTTTATCCAGTGTTTAACCCACTGCCACCTCTCTTCCAGGAATGCCTACCGTGAAGAAGTACTGCTCTTTTCTCCGACAGGATTTTCATTTGTCTCTCTCCCCCTGTCCACCTTCACTGCTTTCCTTTTCTCTTTCGGTGTTAGACAAGCACAATATTCACCCCAGTTAACAGAAGATGCTTAGGTATCATCAGTTCAAACACATCAGCCAGGATCCAGTAATACCTAAGAGCCAAGGCCTCAACACTAGGCTCCTATGCTTCCCACTTCCCCCTCCATTTTTGGAGGCTGTGCTTTGAGACAAATAGACTCCAAATCTCTGGATTCCTTTATGACCCTCTTTAAAAGCCATTTCTCCAGCTATCATTTTGGCAATGGCACCCAATGTACACTTTCATTCAATGCCATTTTTCTTATGAATCTGTTAAGCATCTTAGGGCACTACACAAATCCAAATCCGAAACAAGTCACAGAGTCGTAGAGATGTAGAGCACGGAAACGGACCTTTTGGTCCAACTCAACCATGCCAACCTGATATCCCAAATTAATCTAGTCCCATTTGCCAGCATTTGACCCATATCCCTCTAAATCCTTCCTGCTCATATACCCATCTAGATGCCTTTTAAATGTTGTAATTGGACCAGCCTCTACCACTTTCAAGTGTTATTGGCACACCTTTGCACACCTTCTGATCCTGCTCCTGTATTCAACTATTTTGAGAATCAAACCACAATGCCACAAAGGCCGTTACCAGATTTAGCATCCTGTCAAAGCCACTACCATTACAAATAAAAGGGCCTGTGCCCACCAATTAAAAGGAGTTCATGTGGGCCACAATCAGTCCACAGACTGCATTTTGGAAAATGTCAATAAAATTATGGGGCTTTGTTTTGGTTAACATAGAAGGCAAATACTGACTGTAAATATTTAACACACTCAGTGGTACAGCACAAACCAAACTTCAAGTATTATTTTTAAAATCCCATACTTTTACCTTGGCACTTCATCAGTTTTTACACACGCTAGTAGCACTGCTTCATGTGATAAATCAGCCATGGTGTGATTCAGAACATTACTCAAGTGTATTGCATGATGTACTGAAGTATCGTGGAATTCTACATCTATAGCATTATCTTGCTCATCACTGTAACAGCGAATAATACCAATGGAATTCCACACCTAAAAAATAAAACAGATACAATTTTTTATTAAGAAGGAACACTGTGGCAGAGAATTAACAAGAACAATGCAGTTGTTGTGGGTATATTCACCAAACTGAGAAGTTGGTTTGGAGACATTCCTCCTGCTCCTTTGATGCCGCCTGACCTGCTGCGCTTTTCCAGCAACACATTTTTCAGCCCTATCTGGGTGACATCCTCAGT
This sequence comes from Chiloscyllium plagiosum, assembly GCF_004010195.1. Classification (NCBI taxonomy): domain Eukaryota; kingdom Metazoa; phylum Chordata; class Chondrichthyes; order Orectolobiformes; family Hemiscylliidae; genus Chiloscyllium; species Chiloscyllium plagiosum. Next base: position 47,699,324 of record NC_057719.1, read on the forward strand.
GCTGTGGGGCCTCCTGTGAAGCGCTGCTGTATTGTGTCAGTTGGAATTCAGTTGGTTTCATTCCCACTGCTTCCAGTTGTTCATTGTAGTGGTTGGTATATTGGGTCTAGGTCAAATGTGTTTATTGATGGAGTCTGTGGATGAATGCCATGCTTCTAGAAGTTCTATGGCTGTCCTGTGGTTGGCTTAGCCTAGTACTGTTGTGTCAAATACTACCACCGTGTCAGGTATAGACCACCTATCAACAACCCACATGCCAGAGCTGAGGATATCACCTAGAAAGGGGATGAAACATCTGCAAAATAACTTCCCAACTCGCCAAACTTATCCACAGAAACTGCAACCAGCACCCAAGCTACAAAACCTTTACACAAACATTTAACAATAACAATGTCCAAAAATCAGCAACTACACGAAAACCATTTAACCTTTATTCAGAGAAAACTTTATGGGCCATGTGGGGTTAAGACAATTGCAAAATTATCTCTTAACTGTTTTAGAATTTTGAAGCTGGATTGCAACAATTTGAAAGACAAATGAGACTTTAGCTCTCAAATCTTTACGGCTACACCATTAAGCATGGTCTACCTCAGACAACTGACTTTGATCCCATTGAAAGGGATCATACTCTAAAACATGATATCTGTCTAATTTATATTTCCCAACATTTGCATTAGAACTGTTGTCTAGTAATGATTAGGGGATTTTTAAAATTATGGTGTACAGACTGTTATCTTTATTTTTTAAAAAGCTGTGGACTGAAATATATGGAGGTGGATAAATCTCCTGGTCCTGACCAGATATATCCAAGAACTGTGAAAGAGGCTAGAGAAGAAACTGTGGGGGCCCTGGCTGATACTTTTGCATCATTGTTAGCCATGGCTGAGGTCCTGGATGACTACAGGGTAGCAGAATGTCATACCCTTATTCAAGAAGAGCTTCAAAGAAAAACATGGGAACTACAGACCAGTAAGCCTAACATCTATTGTAGATAAATTACTTGAAAAAATTCTGAGGGATAAGATATATATGCATTTGGAAGACAGGGTTTGATTAGGAGTAATCCGCATTGGCTTTGTGCATGGGAGAGAGATCATGCCTCACAAGTTTGTTAGAGTTCTTTGATAAATGACCAGGAAGGTTGATGAGGACAGGGTGGTAGACATATGGATTTCAGTAAGGCCTTTGATAAGGTTCCACATAGTAGGTTGCTCTGAAAGGTTAGACCGTATGGAATCCAGGGAGAGCTGGCAAATTGGATACACAATTGGCTTAATGGTAGGAAGCAGAGGGGAATAGTGGAAGGATCCTTGTCGGATTGGAGACCTGTAACTAGTGGTGTACCTCAGAGGTCAGTGCTGAGTCTTTTGCTGTTTGTTATCTATATTCATGATTTGGATGAGAATGTACAAGGAATTGTATATTAGTAAGTTTGCTGATGACACTAAAATAGGCGGTATTGTGACAGTGAGGAAGGTTATCAGAAATTGCAGCAGCACTTTTATCAGATGGGGGAAGTGGGCCAAGAAATGGCAAAAGCAGTTAAATATAGATTAGTGTGGGATGTTGGATTTTGGGAAGTCAAATCAAATAGGAATTTCTTGGCGAATGGCAGGCCCTTAAGGAATATAGCAGAACAGATGGACCTTGGAGTTAAGATGCACTTGGAGTATTGTGTTCAGTTTTGGTCATCCTGTTATAAGAAGGACATTATTTAACTGGAAAGAGTGCAGAGGAAATTTACAAGGATGTTGCCAAGGCTCAATGGTCTGAGTTATAGGAAGTGGTTGGACAAGCTAGAACATTTTTCTTTAGAGCATAGGAGACTGAAAGGGATCTTGTAGAAACGTATAAGATCATGAGAGGCATGGATAACACGATGCACTCAATCTTTTTCACAGGGTTGGGGAACTGAGGACTAGAGGGCATCAGTTTAAGGTGAGAGGGGAAAGTATAAAAGGGAACCTGAGGGGCAATCTTTTTTTGACACAGAGGATGGTACACATACAGAATGAGCGGCCAGCAGAAATGGTTGAGGTGGGTACATTAACAACATTTAAAAGGCATTTGGATAAATGCATGGATAGGAAATGTTTACAAGGTTATGGTCCAAGTGCAGGGAAATGGGGTTAGCGTGGATGTACATTTTGTTTGGCATACACCAGTTTGGGCCGAAGGGCCTGTCTCTTATGCTGTAGGTGTCTATGACCAAGAAATGAGAAAGAACTGTTTTAAAACCAGTGTTAGTAAAGGATGGCTGTATGGTTTGAAAACAAGTAACCCAACATCCATGGCCAGCATTATGATGTTCAACTGGTTGTACAAGTACTAACTGAAGTGGCTACAGATGAAATTGGGGGGGGGGGGGGGGGGAAAGAGGAGAAGAGTGGGTGGTGGCAGGTGGTAGTATTCTGTGAAGACAAGCAGCCGGTTGGAATAAATAGTAATTCTACTTAAGTACAGAATCTGGGCTGGGCTTTCTACCAACCTGGGACTTAAAAGTCAGGTAAATTGGGGAAACTTTACATATTTTTCAAGGTCTTTAACTTTCATGATGACTTCAGGAACAAGGCTCGATTTCGAACACACTACCTCAGTACCTGAGTCATGACAAAACGTCACTTCAAAAAAGATATCACTGGTGTAACAGTACTCCAAGAAGAGCAAGAAGTTCTCCTAGTTTCCTGATCAAATACATTCCTTCAACCAACACCACCACAAACAAATGAACTGCTCCTTCATTTTATTGCTGTTTCTGAAATATTCAGCAAGCAGCTGCTGTCATAAATCAAATTTCAAAGTACTTCAGCATAATATTTGAGATAAGTTTGCAATCTTTTCTTGTAAAATCTATAAAGTGTAATAATTTCTAAGATAATGTGATCACTTATCTGTGTATTTCACCTTTAAGGCAGGATATGAAAAAAATTAAAAGCAATGGTACTTGAGCTTACCATGAACCGATGCTGGAGATAAGAGGGAGTGGAACAAGGTTGAAAAGGTTTTTGTTGTGGTGTTGGCACTGGTCCAGAGTATCCTACAACTGTTGGTGCAGTTTGTGCAACAGTAGTTCGGGCATTGTCATCGTCATCATCATCATTATCCATTTCTTCTAATTGGGTGGAAGATCCAATATCTAGAATAAATGTATAAACCTTAAATTGTTATTTGAACATCAGGTGTCACTCTCCCCACCCAAATATACAACTAAAGTAAACATTATTTTATTTTAAGGTTTTGAACGTCTGAAGGATAACTTTGTACTCATTAATATGCATGTGAAGAATTGCCATATTTTCCCTTTTGATATTACATGAAGTGCTTTGTTTAATTTATTCACAAAATATGTGCATTACTGGCTAGGTCAGCAATTATTGCCTATCCTTAGCTGCTCAAGAATCAGAGTCATTGAATCAAAGAACCTCTACAATGTGGAAGGAGGCCTTTTGGCCCACTGAGTCCTCCAAAGAATATCCCACCCAGACCCAGCACCCCATAATCCCACATCGACCATAGCTAATCCTCCTAGCCTATACATCCCTGAACATGGACAATTTCAGCATAGCCAATCCACCTAACCTACATCTTTCCTCCCACATCTTTGGAGTGTGGGAAACCGGAGCACCCGGAGAAAACCCACACAGGCACAGGAAGAATGTGCAAACTGGACACAGACAGACAGTCACCCGAGGCGAGAATTGAACCTGGATCCTTGGAGTTGAGGCAGCATGCTAACCACTGAGCCACCATGCCGCCCCAAAAATGCTGTCATCTTGAACTGTGACACACCATGGAGACTTGGCACACCCAGTGCTGTTAGGGAGTTGCAGGTTACAGATTAACAAAAATGCTTCTTGGGATGAGGAATTTCAGTCAAGTGCATTGATTGAAAGAGTTGGGTCTGTTTTCCTTCAAGAGAGGGTTGAAAGGAGATTTGATTGTGATTTTCAAAACCAAAAGGACTCTGGACAAAGTGAATAGGGAAAAACTACTCCCTCTAGCAGAAGGGATTAAAAATCAGAAGACATCGATTTAGGGTTATTGGCAAAAAAAAAATCAATGCCAAAAGCTTTTATATGGAGTGAGCAGTTAGTATCTGGTATATACCACCTCAGAGGGCGATGAAGGCAAAATCAAGCAAGATCTTGCTGATGATATAACTGATGATAAGTTAGTCTTGCAGAGACTGATATGGACATGACTGGCTGAATGGCCTCCTTCTGTGCTTCAACCATTTGATGATTCTATTTAATATTCCTCCTATCTTAAACATCAAAAATAAGATTTGAAATGACAATGGATGTGTGTGCATAAAAGTGTATCAGGTATACTTTTGGTGCTGACAATTACTGCGGAATCTAAGAAGAACATAATCGATTATGTTCTAAGAATGGTCTAGCTAGCTGAATAGCTTTTATTTCATTAAAAGGAATTGTAGTTGGAAAGTAATATCAGAGATTTCTAAAATAAAATTTACCAACATTTCTTCAAACAGAATAAATTACATATCACGTCGACAACTTCCTTACTTTCACACAAGTTAAATAATCTCAAATGACAAAATAATGAAAATACATAAGCAAAAATAGCTAACAAATATAAATTCAAATACAATAATAGTATTTACATGTTCAAAGATACTAAATTGGTGGGCAACATGGTGGCACAGTGGTTAGCTCTGCTGCCTCACAGCGCCAGAGACCCGGGTTCAATTCCCGCCTCAGGCGACTGACTGTGTGGAGTTTGCACATTCTCCCCGTGTCTGCGTGGGTTTCCTCCGGGTGCTCCGGTTTCCTCCCACAGTCCAAAGATGTGCAGGTCAGGTGAATTGGCCATGCTAAATTGCCCGTAGTGTTAGGTAAGGGGTAAATGTAGGGGTATGGGTGGATTGCGCTTCGGCGGGACGGTGTGGACTTGTTGGATCGAAAGGCCTGTTTCTACACTGTAAGTAATCTAATCTAATCTAAAAAAATTATTCCTTATTCCTTACCGTTTGAGTTATCATCTTCAATAGCTCGATTATGTCGAGAACGGTTGACAATCGCCATTACATTATCATCATCACCATCATCGTCATCATCATCATCCACTAATGGCTGCCTCATAGGTGATGGGGGTGATAGATTCATGCCTTTTGTTAACAAGTCATTGTCCTCTTCATCAAACAAATCTTCAAATGTGGCAGCATTTGAATGAGTTGCGTGTTCCTAAATAAAAATGTTTAAAAAATTTGCAGTAACCATGTCCAACAGAACTAATTGAGGTATCTACAAGTTTCTAATTTGTATAATTTCTCTATGGTGAATAGAATTAATACACTTCAGTACTGTAAACTGCGGAACAGATACACCTATGACGAGGATTTAATGCACTCATGCAAGCGTGTATACATACACACACAGACACAGTTAATAAAATTGTTTTAATACAAAACTACCAGTTCAAATAAAGTAAGACCTTATAATTATATTACTTTGCTTTAGCTTATTGCACACTCTACCAGAAATGATGAAGTGACAGCAACAAAATTACAAAAACATCCTTGTGCCTGTATTACTACTATAGACATAAAGTGTTTACCTTGCTACCAGCACTTGCCAAAACCCCTTCATGAAGACCCAGATTTCCTTCAGCATCTGTATATGCTATACTTTCTTTTGAAGGATGCCATGCCATTGCACAGATGCGATAAGACTTCTCATGCTGAAATCTAAAAAACAACATAGTATTACTCACATCATACATTTATCAACCATTTATTAGATTATACTGCAGATAAACTACCACTGAAATGGCAAGGGATCAACAGAAAAGTGAGGGCTTAAAAACTCGCATCTTAGACTTCTTTGATATAACACATTATAATTTTAGACCGTTAGTATCTTAAATACTTGAGCATATAGATCAGTTCTCAAGTGTTGAGCAATTAAACTAGTAAAGATTTTCAGTGCCTTGCCGCTTTTCAATTAATTAATTCAGTTTTATGAGCCAAGTGTTAGTATTTTGTTCCAATAAATTGTAAGTTTACATTTTCAATTCCATCACGACAAGTTTCTTTATCTTCAAGTGCATTATTTAGGGTGAAATGGAAAATTAAAAGTGAAACTGTTTTCAAAGGAGTTAGAGAGAAGCAGAACACCCCTTTTACTTATTCATTGGTCACTACATGACAAAAAGAGAAGTTCACAGAAAGATATCAAGTTTGCCTACTCTCGCAAAATGACTGGTCCACAGGTTGGACGAAAAGCTAGTTCTGGATATCCAAAGTATGAATTCAAGTTCTTATTATTCAATCTCAACGCTTTAAAGACATTTATCTTCCAGGTTTTAGCTACTACTATTAAGTTCAGTCAGCATGTTCAAGACAGCAAACAGCCAATTGTATTTTTATTGCATGAGGAGAAAGTGAGGTCTGCAGATGCTGGAGATCAAAGTTGAAACTTTATTGCTGGAACAGCACAGCAGGTCAGGCAGCATCCAGGGAACAGGAGATTCGACGTTTCGGGCACAGGCCCTTCTTCAGGAATGAGCAGAGAGTGTTCAGCAGGAGAAGATAAAAGGTAGGGAGGAGGGACTTGGAGGAGGGGAGTTGGAAATGTCTTCTTCTTGACCTCTCCGCCTCCACCCTACTCCGACCTATCACCCTCACCTTGACCTCTTTCCACCTATCACATTTCCAACGCCCCTCCTCCAAGTCCCTCCTCCCTACCTTTTATCTTCTCCTGCTGAACACTCTCTGCTCATTCCTGAAGAAGGGCCTGTGCCCGAAACGTCGAATCTCCTGTTCCCTGGATGCTGCCTGACCTGCTGTGCTGTTCCAGCAATAAAGTTTCAACTTTGATATCCAAATGAATCCAACAAGAACTGGACCAAGCATATGTGGTACTCATAATCTTCTTCATCCTAAGTATACGCATGATTTTACTACAACTGCTAAGTATTTCATCAGTAATATTTTCAGCAACATAACACAAAACATCGCAGATAAGAAAAACTGCAGCATATTAACATGCCAAATTTCCCCTAAAGTAAATGCATTAAAATTCCATCAAATTTGACAATATTGTTATGTATTTGGCTTTAAGGGGTTAACACGTAGGGGGTTCCATACAACAGCCAAGCAGGGTGAGATCAATAGTTGTGATGTTGAGAAGATATGCTCTTCTTCATTAGGGTAAATAAAACCACAGAAAGTAGACAAAATCAAACACAAAATATTGCTGAGGAAAGGAGTGAACAAAGACAGAAATGGGAACTATTTAAATGTAAATCTATGATTCGCTCCAGTAATAATATCTAACAATATTCAATATCTAGGATCATACCAAAAGAGTACTTTGAAGTATTAAAGGGATTTTCTGCTATCTAGTGATCTCTGAGGCATGAAGTTTCCCTTTCTTGATATGTGCAAGATCAAGACAAACACTAGGCATACAGTAACAGTGATATCACCGCAGGGAGTTGGCAGCCAATTACACTGAAGTATTCTCAAACAGCAAATCAGAAAGTAAAATGCAGTAAAATCTTCTACTCAATTAAAATTTCCACAGAGTAAATACAAATCATCAGTGATACACATGGGATTAAAGTAGCTGAAATATCATAACTTTTTTTTAAATTTGAAAAAAACATTATTGCCATAATAATGGCAAAAAAGCATCCCAGTGATATAACATTAGATTTCTATGAGTAACTATTGAGTTATTAAAATTAAATTGCATTTATATAGTAACTGTTATGGCCACAGAAAGATCCAAAATGCTTTACAGCCAATAAAGTACTTTGGAAGTACAGTCAGTGTTGACACATAGCAGGCAATTTACATGTAGCAAGCTCCCACAAAAAGAAATGCTGTACTAATTATTGAAAAAATATTGACTATGACACCTGGAACAACTTTCTCATCAGTGGTGAGGTTCTGGAACCCACGAGTTCAAAGGGTAATACAGGCAAAAACCATAATCACATTAAAACATGCGGTGGAACAGTCAATGGGTTTAGGAATCAAAATTTGGAGAGTGGGATTAGTGTGACGAGGTATTCATCGACTGGTATGGACATAATGTGCCAGACGACTACCTTCTGTGCATGAAATCTTACTGTGTTTTCTATGTATCTATAACTCTTATTAAAAATAGTGCCATTGGCTCTTCTATGTCTACATTAGAGGACAGACAGGCCTTCACTTAGTAGGCTCTCGTCAAAAAGATAGCAGCTTAAATCTTCCAACTTCCCTCACTGGATTGGAATGTGTTGCTGGAAAAGCGCAGCAGGTCAGGCAGCATCCAGGGAACAGGAGAATCGACGTTTCGGGCATAAACCCTTCTTCAGGAATGAGGAAAGTTTGTCCAGCAGGCTAAGATAAAAGGTAGGGAGGAGGGACTTGGGGGAGGGGCGTCGGAAATGTGATAGGTGGAAAGAGGTCAAGGTGAGGGTGATAGGCCAGACTGGGGTGGGGGCGGAGAGGTCGGGAAGAAGATTGCAGGTTAGGAAGGCGGTGCTGAGTTCGATGGATTTGACTGAGACAAGGTGGGAGGAGGGGAAATGAAATTTTCAGCTCTGATCTCCAGCATCTGCAGACCTCACTTTCTCCTAGCCATAGTGAAGCCACACAGTGTCTAACTCAATGACTCGTCTCTGGTAAATACGAACGTTGTTGATCTCCTCTTGTGTTGAAATCAGAAACAGACATGAAGGTGACAATTGGAAGCCACCCACCCTGCACTGAGACTGAAGCCAGCCGTCTCTGGTTTGATGTTTTCAAGAAAGACCTTTATATCTGCGATGGGAAGATTTGGGTGTCAATCTTACAAGGTAATGCAACAATATCATTAAGGTAGAGATGGATTGTTTGTAGTGCCACCCCTCAGTGAAGTTGTTAATGAATAAATAGAATACATAAAGAAAGAAAGTCACATTTGTATGAACCTCAGCAAGGCTCATTACGGTCAATGAAATTTTTTTTACTCAGCCAATGAAACAGGGCACAATAAGCTCCCACAAACAGCAATATGATAGTTGCCAAGTGACCTGCTTTTGCAATGTTGATTGGTCAGGACTCCAGGGTTAACTCCCTTACTATTCTTTAAAATTGTGCTATGGTATCTTCTCCCTCCACTTGAGAGGATAGAATCATAGAATCCCTACAGTGTGGAAACAGGCCCTTCAGCTCAACAAATCCACACCAATCTTCTGAAGATCCATTCCCCTATCCTATTATCCTATACTTACCCGTGACTAATGCACCTAACCTGAACATTATGACAATTTAGCATGACCAGTTCACGTACCCTGCATGTCTTTGGATTGTGGGAGGAAACCTGAGCACCCAGAGGAAACCCACACAGACATGGGGAGAATGTACTGTCGCCCAACGGTAGAATCAAATGCAATACCCTGGTGCTGTGAGACAGCAGTGCTAACCACTGAGCTACCATGCCAGATAGATGCGACCTTTTTTCTTAACAATTCGCCTCTGACTGCACACCCCTGCTCAGGACTACACTGGGGTATCAACCCAGATTAGAACTTTCTAAAGAGGCATTTTGCCCACAATATTGTAAATCAGCGTTCAGGGTTCAAGTAGTGAGTCACGCTAATTCAGAGTGCATCAGTGCTGAACGGTACTGTCTTCCATGTGCGTCAATGATCAGATAAAGGTCTCTGAGTGTTGAATAAATTATCCCCTCCCCACGCCTCCATCCTACTCTGACCTATCACCCTCACCTTGACCTCTTTCCACCTATCACATTTCCAACGCCCCTCCTCCAAGTCCCTCCTCCCTACCTTTTATCTTCTCCTGCTGAACACTCTCTGCTCATTCCTGAAGAAGGGCCTGTGCCCGAAACGTCGAATCTCCTGTTCCCTGGATGCTGCCTGACCTGCTGTGCTGTTCCAGCAATAAAGTTTCAACTATTTTTATTGCATGACCAAGCTACAGATTGATGCAAATATGCACTGGGACTGTTCAACTGCTGATTCCTCCTGCATTTTTAAAAAAGCCCTGTAGAAAGCCATAGGCATACAGCCACACCTTTTGTCACTGTGCCTTATAACAATTTAACTGCGAAGAAACTATGCAAGTGCCTTTGCACCAATTATTTTTAAGGTGCCTGGGGAAACGCCACTTTTTGTCATTAGCCTACTAAGAAAATCATATAGGTGCTATTCTTGAGAACTTGATCGTACTTAAAAATAGCCCAGGAAATTCATGTCAGAATTATGCCAGAAATTATTTTAACATTTATAAAATGTCACCTCTATTTTGAGAGCAAAATATAATAAAACTATTTCCAAAAGTTCAAAGCAATTCAGCAAATGTTCATAAACTTACATTCCATCCATTTAAAAATGAAGATAAGCTAACTTCAATGAAAAGTGCAAACAAAATAAGCATTTTAAATTCATAATCATTTTTTAGTTTAGAAATTGGACAAAATTATCTTAAAACATTTAAATTTCCAGTATTTTGACTTCTCATTACTGAATAATAGAATCTCATGAAGGAAAATAAACATTTTGACACTAACTTATCCTGTAAATAATTCAGTGTGAATTCCATCACAATATCCTCAAACAATAATGGAGTTTCACAAATTAACACGAGAATATTATACCTTTCAATGCATTTTCTGGTCTGTACGTTCCAAACCACCATTGATCCATCAATGCTCCCAGCAGCCACATAACCACCACAAGGAGACCATGATACAACATTTAATGGCTGAGGAAAAAGAATGGGAAAATAATCCTCAAATTTAGCATTTGTAAAAAAATACATTAATCTTGCCTTTAATAATCACCTGTCTGTCTTTGAAAATAAACACAACTTCTAAAAACAGTTGGCAAAACTTACAGGGAAAATACACAAGGTTTCTTACCTATTTTGGCAAAATAATTTTTAATATTTCTATGATCTTCTAAACATTAGTTCTAATCCAGAGGACTTGTTGTTTAGAAAGCTATTTGCAATGATTGCTGCTTCATGAAATGTTATTTTAATATAAAAATGTTATTTTTATATTAAATTTCAGTAAGGTTACTCTCAATTGGAAAACTTACCATCATAATACTTTCATCTGAAAGATTGTCAGTATTTTCCCAGGTGTCCCTTTCAAAGAGCTTCACAACCTTTTCTACTGGAACTGCCAGAAGCTATATGCACATACCAAAACAAAAAGACAGAATTAAATTGAAAACATTCAAATTACACATGTATTCAGTCAATTGTTAAAATTTAATTTCCAAACATTTCTTCTCATTTTTTGGTATACATGTTGCATACTTTTCTGGTTAGTAATGCAGAAACGAATTACAATACTAGAAACTCTGGTCAAAGCGGAGACCAAAATACACAACTAAAGCTACATTATCAACAGCATAAAATGTACCCAAAAGATCCTATTCCACTTACTGAACCAAACAAATTTAGGATCAGGTTCGTACAAGGCCGGTCTGGAGTCCACAATGAAGTAGAATACAGACGGAACTGGCCTATAGTTCATCAATACATGGCACTGGTAGCCTCTCCATTACATGTCCATATAGCATCACCCTTTTCTTACGGTATTTGCTCCCACAAGAATTGCAACCCGCAAGACACTGCCATCAGTTCAGAGACTACTAAATCACCCGAAATGGCTGCTTGCTAATGAGAAAAGAAACACTGCAGACTTGATAAGTTGAGCTATCATACCCCAGAGTCTCCCATTGAGGAATTACTCAGTACTATCATCCATCACAAGGCGGGAATAGCTTGGAGGTGATGTAACTCCACTAGGCTAGGCACCACAATCCACCTCACCCAAATACAGGACAACCGTACACGTACTGCAGCTAATCCAGTAAGGCTAGGAATACTTTAGCAAATAATTCACTTCCTGACCACCCTCCCAAAGCTTATCCACCATATTCAAGGTACAAGTTAAGAGTGTAATGGAAAACTCTTCAATCACCTGAATCTGCAGTTCCTACAACACTCAGGAAGTTCGAACACAAACTAAGCAGCTGTCTTCTTTATTGACACCTGATCTATAAGCAGAAATCAGTAACGCCCTCCATCAGTGGTGAACCATTATTGAGTGTACACACAATGCAAGCTGCACTACAGAAACTTACCAAGGCTTCTTCAATAGCACTTTCCAAATCCATGACCTCCACTGTCTAGAAGGAGAAGTGAAGCAGGTACACGAGAACATCACCACCTGCAAGACCCCCTTCCAAGTCATGTGCCCATCTTGACTTAGAATCATATCATTCTCCATCATCACTGGGGTAAAATCTTGCAACTACCTATCTAAATAGCACTGCAAGAGTACCTATGGACTTGAGATTATTTTCCAATGCATAGTTATAGCAGGTTAATTGTGGTTAAATGAGAAATCTGGTAACTTAAGCATGTGGCATTTTGTCTGTGATTGCTTATTATCAAAGATAGCCCCTCAAAGGTGAGATTAACCAAATGGCCCACACTAACAAATTTACTGGTGGAGTAAACTCCCATTTTGTAATAACCTTTGAAGTGAAAGTCTTTAGTATACAGGCAAAGTTTTGTGTTTAAAATTGGCTTCATTTTATAACTACATTACTTTGGAATGACGTTGTGTAATTAATTACATACAACAATTTCTTAAGACAATCTAGGCTGTAAAATTTCAGTGATAAGGTTTGATTCTTGGTAAATGACAATCTAAACAACCAAAGGCTTTCCAAAATTTCCTTTTATTAACTTGTTCTAGGCAGCAGTTATTACATAAATAAATGGTTATTTTAACTTTAAGATATTGATGGTTTTAGAATTCACCAGAACATTTGGGTTGATATTTATGACTAGAATATGACACTACATACCTCTAAGCACACAAAAGTACTTGGATAGTATTTCCTTACTTGGCTTACTAAGTTTATGACTTCCTACTAACAGGGAAAACTTGGAAGGAAAAGGTGTACCCTGTCATTGATAATTTTGTGAACCAGTTGGGAGACAGTCATATTATTAATATAATTTCTATCACAGTTAAGAAACTAATCAGGAATTAAAGCACACACTACCTCACCAATCCAAGACTGATTATGTGCTGTCCATGCATCAGCAAACCAGAGTTCAGGATACCATTATTTGCCAAAATGAACACTCCAAACTTAAAACAGTGACATGTGTATATTTGAGCTCTCAGCAGCAGGTGCCAACAGCACCACCAGAACAGCACAAGTAGCAAGATCCATTACAAGTAAGCCAATGTATCGTTATCACCTTTGTGGTCACAACAGGTGCAAACTAGATCCCACTGAATAGAAGCTTTACCAGTGGCAGATGTGCAACTCCTAACATTTCAAGCTATTTGATGGATAATTATCAACAGCATGTCCAATAATCTAAAAAAAACAACTGCATTGTTATAAATATCCAATTTCATTGAAATATACTAAACATGCCTCCAATTATTATTACATCCAGGTTCTTGATTAAAAAACTAAGATAGAGAAACATCTTTCAGGAGGTTGATACACCTACATAATGCCAATTTAAGTCTTTGCACATTTCCTTGACACAAACCAAGTTGATGTTTCTCAGGACGTACCTCTAAGACTATTACTGTTCTTACTCTTTTGCCCAGAACAGATGGCCAACACACCAAAAGGCTACTTTCTAGTATTTAGAATAATCACTTCAGTGCACTTTACTTGAATTCAAGGGAATTTTTTTTAAAAAAACTATGTTTTAAAAATTTTCATTCTACAGATTTACACAAATCGGAATCATTCCTAGCTCTAGATGTCTAACATCTCTTACCAGGTGACACATTGCAATAGCAGTCTGAGAGTGGTTGACTGCATACACAACCAAGGATGGTAGGCATTTATTAATCGTGAAGAAAAGGGCAATACTTCACTTACATAAAATAAACTCCTTTAATTAATTATATATTTTCCATCAGTAAACCAGACTGCATGAAGACACAATTTTATTAATATTACATCTGATATTTTTCATATCAGATATCTGACCTCATCTGTTTAACATAGGTAGGACTAGGATTACATCCTATCTCTTCACCCTTCAGGCACTCTGCCTGTATTCCTGATGAAGGGCTTTTGCCCAAAACGTCGATTTTCCTGCTCCTTGGTTGCTGCCTGAACTGCTGTGCTTTTCCAGCACCACTCTAATCCAGAAATATGATTACATCCCTAACCAAGGCAATATTTTCTTAATCTCTGTTGTTAAAAAAAAAATTGATGGTGTCTCTTAAGGTATTTTTGTATGGTGCTAATTTTGTATTTACCTTTCCAATCTTTGGTTGCCACTCAAGTCTACAGATTGATGTAGCACGGTTCACCTCATTGAATTTAGTTAATAGTGGCCAACTTGCTACACGTGTCTACAAAATAAAAAATAAAACTATTATTGCACATATTAAATGTATTTTACTTCAAAACAGATTTTATAGGATTCAATAAAAGAAAAGAAATTATAATGAATGTGACAAGAATGCAGAGTTAAAATCCATAGTGCAATTAAGCTTTGTATACATACCACCTTTTAGTACAATTTTATCCGAAACTAGCACTGATGTACATTAACTACATGACCTCAATCGTAAAGCTTGTCCAACTTACTTGATCAGCAATTTTCCAGACACAAACTGCTCCATCGCAACTAGAGGAAGCCTGTAAACATAACATGACTGTTACCTGCTTAATAATTTAAGTACTGAACCATGAAAATGTTTTGCATATATTTAAATATTATAGTCATTTATAATATCAAAAGTTCAATTGCGAGTTTTTAATAAGAAATGTCAGCAATGCAGCGAGGCAGAAAGAATTATTGCACATGAGTTGTAAAACCAAGAAAAGAAGTCTTTCTCCAACTGTCGGGAGTGTTGGGCGACGTTACTGTGAAGATTTTGGTAATTTTACACATTGCCTTTATTTACAAAGAAATATATTTGAATTGGAAGTGTTTTGAAACAAAAGGTTGATTCCTGGGATAAATGATGGTCTTTTAAGAAAAGTTTGAGGAGATTGGAGTTCATAAGAGTGAGAGGTCATCTTATTGAAACATACAGAATTCTAAGGAGCTTGATAAGTTAGATGCTGGGAGGATATATTCCTCCTCATGGACATGAATCTGGAATAGTTTCACAGGGTACAGTTTCAGAAGAGGTGAGGATAAATTTATTTTCACACAAGGGTCCTTAATCTTTTGAATTCCATATCCCACAGACCAGAAGAGGCTGAGTCATTGAATGTAGTCAAGGTTGCATTAGACAGATTTTTGATATAATTAGGTCAAGGTATTTTTTGGAAGTGGGGCAGGAGTGTGACTTTGAGGCCAAGATTAGCCCTAGCCATGATTTTATGGAATGGTGATGCTTATTTGAAAGTCCATTTGGCCTATTCCTGCTCTGATTTCTTAGGATTTTAATATGAACCCAGAACTGTAAATATATTTTAGCACTCATTAGTCTTAGTTTAAAATAACTTTATAGCCTATTACTGACAGATCTTGAATGGATTAAGGTGCACTAATATTTTATTACCAAAAATAAATCCTTTGGATCAAAGGCAACACTGAGGATAGGACCTTCATGACCTCGAATAGTCTTCTGCTGACTGTTGTCCTTGGTCTCAATGATCTTCACCATAAAGTCACTGCAAGGGACAGTCATGCAATTACCTACTTTGTACATAACCAGAGGCAATATTCAGATCCCACATTAAGAAAATATGTTAGTCCTCTTCATTATCAGAAAATAAAACACATAACTTAAATATATTGCATTCAAAATCAAAAATACCCTTGATGTTACATCTGCATCCTTTTACCTTTCCCTTTCCAAAAGCTGATGTTTAAAATTGTTAATGGTTACCTAAAATCTATTACATGGTGATCATTTGCAATATAGTGTAGCATTCTCCAAACTTGCATTACCTGGAACCAGCAGCAACACTGGTTGCAGAAGTATTGAAGACGACGTGGTTCACTTCAGCAGTGAAGCGAGTTAAAATACCATCTGGTAAACCCTCAGGGAAGGAGTGAACTTGAACAATGTTGTTAGAAACAGTTGTAACAAGCATTCCATTCTGAAGGCAGAAGCAAAAATATTTTTCAATTATTAATCTCCTTAAATCATAAATGATGACATACTCTTGAACTGCTTCATGCATTTCTAGAGAGAAAATTATTTTTATAAAATATTGCAAGATATTACTCATTCTTAACTTGCAGTTGAAATGCTAAAGTTAACATATGAATAATGCATTCATGATAAACCTGAGATTGAAAATTTCTTTCCTAAGACTATTAGTTTTGTAAAAGCTGATGATATTTTGTTTTAGATTTTTACTGTTGTTATTTATTGTATTAGTTATACTCCATTGATACAATCATTAGGCACCACAATACCATAGGAGCAAGTGGCTTCCAGTTTTCTCTCCCCCCAATTGAAGTACAAATCAAACTAATATTTGGATTAAAGAGCCCACATTAAAATGTACCAGATGCATAAATGTAAGATTACAAAATAAATGTCAAATCAATAAAATACAACTATGACAAACATTCAATCGACATGCACTGTTTTCATGACAGATTTTGCCTAACCATTTGAATTTTAAATCTTCAACTTCTGCCATCCTGTGAATATTTCTGCAATGCTTGCAAGGATTCAAGAATTATTCAGTTCTGAGTAGTACTGGTCATTTTCATTCCTCCACTTTCAAAAGCTTGACATGGTCATGAACAACAGTCTCCTGATTATTAATATTTTGTAGTTAACTCAGGTATTAGCTGTATTCACAGAACTTTTAAAAAATTAATAATGCTGAAAAGTTGTCACTGCCAAAAGTAACTGGCTACCTATTATATTCATTATAAATTGTTATGCTTGATCAAGTCAACTTGGGACATAAACAATTTATAACTTTGGGGAATTATTTTAAAAAAGAATCCTTAAAAGGTAAAGCAAACACCTACCCGGAGAGCCAGTGAATAAATTTTTTCACCCACATTGATTGATTTGGGATCGTCATCATCCAGACTTTCCCATATCCTAATGTCTCCATCACTGCCACCAGTTACTATGAATCTGAAAGTTCAGAAAGATTAACAAAATGAGAGATCCTGAAGTCTTTGTAAAGACTAATCAGTCTTGATAATGGATGCTCTCTTGCCTTTCAGCTTCATGAGCTTCAGCAAAACAGGAAGCCACTTCAGTAATGAAGGAATGTCCAATATGAGATGAAACTCAAAACAAAGATTCTTGGGTGGATGCAAGAGATTCCATAGCACTGCTGAAAAAGCATCAGCAGAACTCTCCCAGTGTCCATATAAATATTTATCACCACTAATAAGACATACTGACTGGCAATTTATCCCATTCCTTTTTTGCAGACAGATTTGTGCGGTCAATCCAAGGAGTAGATCTACACCAAATTCATTTAATTATGATTTGGACTGGGATGTACAAAATTAAAAATC
>NC_057719.1:47717305-47729087 GCF_004010195.1 Chiloscyllium plagiosum
TTCAAAATTAGGGGGCATACTTTTAAGGTGAGGGGAGAAAGATTTAAAAAGGACATGTATAACAAAGTTTTTACATAGAGAATGGTTAGTGTGTGGAATGAATTGCCAGAGGAAGTTACGATTGCGGGTACAGTTACGATGTTTAACAAAACATTTGGATAAGTATGTGAATAGGAAAGGACGTGGGCCAAACGCAGGCAGGTGGGTCTAATTTAGTTTGGGAACATGGTCAATGTGGACTAGTTAGACTAAAGGGTTTGTTTCCATGCTATATGACTTTGACAATATTATCTGAAAGGTACCACATGTCTCCAAGGGCAAGGCATTGAAAAATGGTCTTGTATGAAGATGGAAGAGGAAACTTTTAGGTACTCTGAAGCTTGTAATATTGATTGTAATCAATGCAACCTTGATTCCTATATCCTGAAATACCATATTCACCTAAGAAATATTACTCAAGGTTTCGAAATGTAGAGCCATGCCAACTTAAATATCACAGTTTAAATTATATTACATATATGAAACCAATACAAATGCTTTCTTGTGATCTACAAACTTCACGTAAAAACTAATGTTTACTTGAGTATTGCTAAAAATATACACACTGTAAAAGCTTTTTATTTTGTACTCTTGAGGACAGCATTGCAAAAATACAAAACTTCAAAGTAGCACAACAATTTATAGTTCATGAAAAGGGATGCTGATTAGTCGGCAGCTGGATTCTGACTTTTTGAGGTGTTACCATAACAAATGCAACAGGGGACAGTTAATCACGCAGATTTTTTTGTTTGAATGCTTGTCTTGGGATTTCGTTCAGTTCAAAACCAGTACAATGCTTGGCTATATTCCTATAGAATGTAACTTGTGGTTGTAAGTTTGCTCGCTGAACTGGGAAGTTTGTTCTCAGACATTTTATCACCATGCTAGGTAACGTCATCAGTGAGCCTCCGATGAAGCGCTGGTGTTCTGTCCCACTTCTATTTATCTGTCTCCATTTGTTGTAGTAGGTGATATCATTTGCGGTTCTATTTCTGAGAGGTTGGGGTCCAAAATGGGGTCCAAATCTATATGTTTGTTAATGGAGTTCTGGATAGAATGTCAGGCCTACAGGAATTCCCGTGCATGTCTTTGTTTAGTCTGTCCCAGGATGGATGTATTGTTCTAGTCGAACTGGTGTCCCTCTTTGTCTGTGAGTGGATACCAGTGATAGTTGGTCATGTCTTTTGGTGGCTAGTTGGTGCTCACATATCCTGGTGGCTAGCTTCTTGCCCGTTTGTCCAATGTAATGTTTGTTGCAGTCCTTGCATGGTGTTTTGCGTATGACGTTCTTGGTAAGGTCCTGGGGAGTGTTGCTGAACAAAGTGACTTTGGATGCAAGTTCATAGTTCAATGAAAGTAGAATCGCAGGTAGATAGGATAGTAAAGGCGGCATTTGGTATGCTTTCCTTTATTGGTCAGTCATGGTTTGGCATATATGAAACCAATACAAATGCTTTCTTGTGATCTACAAACTTCACGTAAAAACTAATGTTTACTTGAGTATTGCTAAAAGGCGGCATTTGGTATGCTTTCCTTTATTGGTCAGTCATGGTTTGGAGATGCCGATGTTGGACTGGGATGTACAAAGTTAAAAATCACACCACCAGGTTATAGTCCAACAGGTTTATTTGGAAGCACTAGCTTTCGGAGCGCTGTGCCTTCATCAGCTGGTTGTGGAGTATAAGATCGTAGGACACAGAATTTATAGCAAAAGTTTACATTATGATGTAACTGAAATTATATATTGAAAAAGACCTGGATTGTTTGTTAAGTCTTTCATCTTTTAGAACGAACATGTCGGTTTCAATTTTCATATGTAAATTGCAGAACATATGAAATAACTGAAACCAACATATTCAATCTAAAAGATGAGAGACTTAACAAACAATCCAGGTATTTTTCAATATATAATTTCAGTTACATCATACTGTAAAGGTTTGCTATAAATTTGGTGTCTTATGATCTTATACTCCACAACCACCTGATGAAGGAGCAGTGCTCCAAAAGCTAGTGCTTCCAAATAAATGTGTTGGACTATAACCCGGTGTTGTGATTTTTTTTTAACTTTATAGGTCAGGGCATAGAGTATAGGAGTTGGGAGGTCAATTTGCGGCTGTACAGGACATTGGTTAGGCCACTGTTGGAAAATTGTATGCAGTTCTGGTCTCCTTCATATCGGAAAGCTGTTGTGAAACTTGAAAAGGTTCAGAAAAGATTTACAAGGATGTTGCCGGGGTTGGGGGAATTAAGCTATAGGGAGAGGCTGAATAGGCTAAGGCTGTTTGCCCTGGAGTGTCGAAGGCTGAGGGGTGACGTCATAGAGGTTTATAAAATCATGATTTGGATAGGCAAAGTCTTTTTCCTGGGGTGGGGAAGTCCAGAATTATAGAGAGCATAGGTTTAGGGAGAGAGGGGAAAGATATAAAAGGGACCTAAGAAGTAACCTTTTCTCACACAGGATGGTGCGTGTATGGAATGAGCTGCCAGAGGAAGTGGTGGAGGCTGGTACAATTACAACATTTAAAAGACGTCTGGATGGGTATATGAATAGGAAGAGTTTGCAGGAATATGGGCCAAGTGCTGGCAAATGGGATTAGATTAAGTTGGGATATCTGGTCGGCATGGACAGGTTGGACCGAAGGGTCTGTTTCCGTGCTGTACATCTCTGACTCTATGCTGGTTGTTGGTACGGGGTCTTTTAAATTCATCAGGAGCTGTTTCAGTGCGGTGGTATATTTGTGGGCTATCATGATGCCTAGGGGTCAGAGTAGTATGGTCGTCATCTCTGAGATGACTTTGTACGATAGGGTAGTTAGAGTGTCGGGTGTGTTCTGTCTTCCTGTTTCAGTCTGTTGTGCAGTAATCAGCAGACTGTACTTAGCAGGGACCTGTTCTTTCTGAATATTTTGTGTATGTGTTGTTTTTTTTGGCTTCTTGTAGTTCCTGGATGCTAGAAGGTGTTGTGGCTCTTAAATAATGTCCTGATGCAGCTCTGTTTGTAGGTGTTGGGATGATTGCTCCTGTAGTTGCGTATCTGGTCAGCGTGTGTACCTTTCCTGTGGATGCTGGTCTGCAGCTTTCCATTGACTTTTTGTCCAAGAAATTGAGTCTATTATTATTCTCTTCCTCTTTGGTGAAATTTATACCAGTAAGGATGTTGTTTATGTGTTTGTGGATTTCTTCTAATTTGTTGCATTTCGTGATGACAAAGGTGCCATCCACATAGTGGACCCAAAGCTTGGGCTGGATCATGGGAAGAGCTGTTTGTTCTAACCTCTGTATAACTGCTTCTGCTAAAAGTCCTCATATTTGGTGATCTCATAGGTGTCCTGTTGATTTGTTTGTAAATCTAGTGAATGAAGGTGAAATAGGTTCTGAGGCACAAGTCTACTAGTTTGAGGATGCTGTCCTTGCTGATGGAGTTAGTGCTGTCAGGTTTTTGTGTCCTCGGTTCGTCCGGCAGTGAGCCCAGTGTTTTTGGCTAGGGTGATATCTATTGATGTGAATAGGGCCACACATCGAAGGAAACCATGACCTCATCATCCTCTACCTTGGTGCCTTTGATGATAAGGAATTCCTGGGTCGAGTGGATGGAGGGTGTTGTGTCTTCTACTTGGTGTTTGTGTGTATTACAGTTCCTTTGCTAGGCTGTATGTCCGTGTGCCGGGAAGTGAGGCTATGGGTCTGAGGGGGCTGCCTCTTATTTATGTACCTTTGGTAATCCGTAGAAACAGGGGTTCTGTAATGCGGTTTTCTAGCTGTGGAGTAGAGTCCATTATCACGGTAGGTGTCATTATTGGCAGGTAGTATGTTTGCTTTTTCAATGCATTGCATAAACAACATCTTTCCTGGTATAAATTTCACCAAACGGGAAGAGAAAAATAATAGGCACCCCTTCCTGGACATCACAGTAGAATGAAAAGCCAATGGAGAGCTGCAGACCAGCGTCTACAGAAAAGCCACACACACACAGATCAGATACTCAGCTGCAGGAGCAATCATTCCAACACCCACAAATGGAGCTGAAGCTGGACATTAGTTAAATGAGCCACAATGCATTCTTGCACCCAGGAACTATGAGATGCCAAAGAAAAACACCTATATAACATATTCAGGAACAACAGTACCCGATAAGCACAGTCTGCCGATTCCTGCACTACAGCCACCCAACCATACATCAAAGACATCTCCGAGACTACTCTGACCTCTTGGCACCATGGTAGTCCACAAACTTAGCACCACAATAAAACAACTCCTAATAAATTTAAAGGACCGCATACCAATAGCCAGAAGAACAAATGTCACAAACAAAACACCCTGTAATGACTGCAACAAACAGTACGTTGGACAAACGGGCAGGAAGCGAGCCACCTGGATACATGAGCACCAACTAGCCACCAAAAGGCAAAACCAACTATCACTGGTATCCATACATAGACGAAGAGGGACACCAGTTTGACTGGGACAGTATATCCATCCTGGGACAGGCTAAACAAAGACACACATGGGAATTCCTAGAGGCCTGGCATTCAAATCGGAACTCCATTAGCAAACAAATAGATTTGGACCCCATTTGGGAGAAAGTGAGGACTGCAGACCCCCATTTACCAAACTCTCAGAAACAGAACCAGAAGTAACATCACCTACCACAACAAACCAGGACAGATAAATAGAAAGCAGGACAGAACACCAGTGCTTCACTGCAGGCTCACTGATGGTGTTACCTAGCATGGTGACGAAACATCTGAGAACAAATCCACCAGCTCAGCAAGTAAACACAACCTGATCTCCAAATCTTCAAAATCTCAATATAACTTCTCGCAAGCCGCATTGTGAGCATGACTGGTAGTAGTCAGAGTGAGATTGTTGGGATTGGTTAGTAGATGGTGTCCAGTCATAGAATTACATGCAGTGTTGAGCATTATTTTGCATTTGTTAGCATGGGCTGATTGAAAGAATGCTGCCAAGATCTTTACCTGTTTGAACAGGTACCGTGGTGTAGTGTGTGATAATATCTACCAGACATTGGAATGTACAATCTACATATTTAGGATCACACTGACACTGAAGTTGAATACTGCATTAGGCAGAATGTCTTTCTGGCTTGATGACAGCATCTTATCAATTGTACTGTTATAAAACAGGAACTTGAAACAATGAACTTCACCTTTTGCTTAAATTTTGAACAATGTTACCTAGAGATGATTATGGTTCACATTTCGCTCACTTCACAAATTTGACACTTCCCTCACTTTCTTAAAATAAAGTACAACACTGATGTGGTAAAGAAAAGATCATCTGTGCTGAATGTTGGCTGTCAAATATTGCAATTTAAGAAAATTAGAGCATATCAACAACACTTCTTTACTATAGTTCCTTGAATGCAAGCATATATTTTCTAATGAGGATTTATATCCTAGGGCTTTATATCACAAGAATAGATCAGAGGCTCGGAATACTGTAGCAAATATCTCGCCCCCTGACAATTCCAAAGCCCATCCACCATTTACCACACATAAGTCAGGAGTGTGATGGAATACTTTCCCAACTTGCCTAGATGAGTACAGTTCCAACAACACTTGAAGTTTTGACACCATTCCAGGTCAAAGTAGCCTGCTTGATTCACACCATATCCATAAGCATCCACTCCCTCCAATACTCAGCAGCAGCTATGTAGCGGGCAGTACGGTGGTTCCGTGGTTAGCATTGTTGCCTCACAGCGCGAGGAACCTGGATTCGATACCAGCCTCTGGCAACTGTCTCTGTGTAGTTTGCAAATTCTCCAGTGTCTGCATGGGTTTCCTCCAGGTGCTCTGGTTTCCTCCCACAATCCAAAGAGATGTAGGTTAGGTGAATTGGCCATGCTAAATTGCCCATAGCGTTCGGGGATGTGTAGGTTAGATGCATGAGTCGGGGGTAAATGTAGAGTAATAGGGTAGGGGAATGGGTCTGCTGGGATTCTCTTCAGAGGGTCGGTGTGGACTTGTTGGGCCTAATGGCCTGTTTCCACACTAAGGATTCTATGATACTGTAGGGATTTTATGACAATCTATAAAATTCACTTCAGAAATTTGCTAATGATCCTTAAACATCCCTTCCAAACATAAGAAAGAGAAGGGCAGCAGATATGTGAGAACACTACCACTTGCAAGTTCCACTCCAAGACATTCATCATTCTAGCTTGGAAATGAATCACCACTCCTTCGCTATTGCTGAATCAAAGTCGTGGAATTCCTCACTCATGGAATTTTGGGTCAATGTACAGCACATGGACTGCAACAGTTCAAAAAGATAGCTGACCACCACCTTCTCAAAGGCAACTAGAAACAGGCAATACTACTAGCCCAGCAGCGATGCACATATCCCATGAGTAAAAAGAAATGAAATGTGAAATATGATTCACATAATTAAATGAACTTTGTTAGCAGAATTAATTTATTCCAAACCACAATCTACACCCCTCTAGAGACTTCAGAAAGTTCTCTTGGGCTTGCTTGATCACTAAGGTTGGAAAGGATGCTTGAACTAAATTGCAGTTTCCTTTTTACCTGGCTTAGGAAATGGACAGAAGTTATGAGATAGTGAATAGAAAATGAAATGAGCCTAAAATCAGAGGCATGGATACTTTCTACCATGATGACGAGACAAATCTCATAATGTCATCAATGTTTACAATAAATAATGCCTTTTCAAAAATGTCAAAGACTAACCCCAAAACTGAGATTGCTGGGTGTTTGATAAACCTTTTCAGATTGCGATGTTGCTGCCATCACAGAACAACTCAACATTCTGAAATAAAGGATCTTCAGGCAGGGCACAGAAGGGTGTAAATGTGGAGTTGGTGTTGCATTATTAATTGAGTCAATTACTGTAGTCAGGAAGGACGATACCTTGGAAGGGTCAACAAATAAGGCTTTGTGGGTAGAGCTTAGGAATAAAAAGAGGCAGTCGTACTGAAAGGATTGTAATATAGACCCCCAAATATAAGCAGGCAATATAAGAGCCAATATGTAGACAATTATAATTGAGTGATGTAAAATTGTAAAACAATAATAGATAATTATATTAGGGGATTTTTAACTTCCCAACATTAATTAGGATAATTAGAGTGTAAAGGGTTTAGAGGTGGCGGATTTCTTGAAACGTATTTAGGTGAGCTTTTTATATCAATACATAGAGGATCCAATAAGGGGCAATGCTGAACCAATTCTGTGGAATGAAGCCAGACAAGTGGTCAAGGTGGCAGTGGTGGAGCATTTTAAAGACAGTGAGCACAATACAGTACAATTTGTTTTGGATAAGAAAAATATGGCCTGCAAAGAAGTGCTTTGGATGCAGGAAGGCAAATTTTATTGAAATAAAGCAGGGGCTGGCCAAAGTAGACTGGAAGCAGCTAATTGGAGGTAAATCCACATCAGAACAGTAGAAGGCATTCAAAAGGAAGTGGGGAACTTACAAGCCTAACATATTCCTTTAAGGTGAAATATAGGGGCGACAAACCCAGAAGACCATTGATGTTTCAGAACATTTGAACTGGATAAAAAGAAAAAGAGAGGTGTGTCACAGAGGGAGTACAGGTATGGATAGATTAAATCAACAGAGACCATGGTGGAGTATAGAATGTGCAGAAGGGAACTTAAAAAAGCAATTAGCAGAGCAAAGATGGGATATGAGAAAACGCTGCCAGACAGATTATGGAGAATCCCAAATATCCCACAAGTATATCAAGGGGAAGAGAATAGCCAGTGAAAGAGTAGGGCTCATTAGGCATCAAGAGGGAAATCTGTGCATGGAACTGGAGAACATTGGTAAGTTTTCACTTCTGTCTGAAGAGAAGGAGGATGTAGGCACAGAATTCAGGAAGGTAAGCTGAAGGGTTTTGACCAGTTTGACGTAAGGAGTGAGGAGGTATTGGAGGTTTTGGTGGGCTTGAAAATTGGTAAATCTTCAGATCTGTATAAGTTGCATCCAGGCTGTTGTGGGAGACAAGGGAGGAAGTTACAGGTGCCCTGACCCAAACTTTTCATTCCTGTCTGGCCACAGTGGAGGTGACATAATGTGGTTCCATTTTTCAAGAAAGGTGATTGAGATAAACTGGGAAATTCATAACATTGTGGTAAGGAAACTACTGGAGAAAAGTTTAAAGGAGAAAATATACCTCCATTTAGACAGGCAAAGTTTGATCAGGGCTAGTCAGCATAGCTTTGACAGTGGGAGATTATGCCTAAGGAATCTGGATGAACATTTCAAGGAGGTGACCAGAAGTATAGACAAAGGTCAGTTTATATGGATTTCAGCAATGCCTTTGATGTACCACATGGGAAACTGATAAAGAAGATAAAAGATAGGATAACTCAGGAAATTGGATCCAAAAGTGCTTAGTGACATGAGACAGAGGGTGGTGGTAGAAGGCTATGTGACTGGAGATCGGTGTCCACTGATCAGTGCTGGGTTCCTTATGTTGGGTGGGAAGGGAGATGACACTAAGATTGGTGTGGTGATTAACAGTGAAGAAGGTCTTAAGAAGACCTTTCGAGGAAGTAACAAGACAAGGGAGTACTCAATGATTGGTAGGACACTAGGAAGCTTGGAGGAATGGAGGGTCTTGTCCACAAATCCCTTAAGTGGGGCAGTTTAATACGGTAGTGAAGAAGACAAACAGCGCACTAACCTTTATCAATTTAGGCATAGATTATAAGAGCAGGGAGTTTCATTGGAGCTATAAAGAACTAGTTAGATCACAGCTGGAGTACTGTGCAATTCTGGTTACCACAGTGTAGGAAAGATGTGATTGAACTGAAGGGGGTGCAGTGGAGATTCACCAGAATGTTGCCTGGAATGGAGCAGTTTAGCTATGAAAAGAGTCTGGAAAAGCTTAGGTTCTTTTCTTTGGAGCATGAAAGGTTGAGGGGACACCTGACTGAAGTGTATAAGATTATGAAGGGCATAGAAAAAGTGGATAGAAAGCAGCTATGGAAGGGTCAATAAGTCGGGGGCATACTTCTAAGAGAAAAGGCAGGAGGTTTAGTGGGGAGTTAAGGAAAAATCTTTTCACCCAAAAGTTGGTGGGTGTCTGGATGGGTAGTAGAGGCAGGTCACCCCGACCTTTTGCAAAGGATTTGGATGAGCACTTAAAGTGTCACAACATTCAAGGCTTTGGGCCAAATGCTGGAAAGTGGGACTAGTGTAGATTTAGCATTGGTTTGGTGGTACAGACTCAATGGCTGAAGAGCCTCTTCTGTACTCTATGATTCTATAATTCTTCAGATATTCAAGTAATTTGTGTCTCCATGCAGCAAGATTGGAGCAACATTCAAACGTGGGTGGCATGTTCCAATATTTATGACACACACATGTTAGGCATTGACTATCTCCATCAGAGAATTTAACCATCTGCCCATGAATTTCAATGCTGCTACCAAAGCAAAATTCTCCACCATCAATAATCTGGAGATTACAATTGACCAGAAATTGAACTGGGCCAACCAAACAAATACTGTGGCTACAAGAGGAGGTCAAAGGCTAGGAATTCTGTGATACTTAACTCACCTTCTGATTCACCAGTCTGCAGCACAAGTTAGGAGTGTGATAGAGTACTCTACACTTGCCTGGATGAGTTCCAAACATCAAACAAAAGCTTAATATTATTGAGGTCAAAACAACACACTTGATTCTCATTCCAATAATCATTTTCAGCATTCATTGCCATGTGAAAGAATCACTGCAGTAACACACCAAGGCTGCTTAGCCAACACTTTTTAAACTCACAACTTCTATCACCTAGAAGGATGAGGGCAACTAGAACAGCACCACCTGCAAATACCACCAAAGTCACACACCATCCATCCTAACTTGAAAATCTTTTACATTCCTTCATTGTCACTGAGTCAAAACGATGCAACGTGCAACCTAACAGCACTGTGCATATACCCATGCACTTGGGCTGCAGATGTTCAATGTTAATAATATGCTAGTGAAATCTGCTTGCTTTGCTGTGGTCAGAGAGAACATGAACTCTCCTGCCTTGGAATACTCTCTTAAGCAATGGTGGACAGTGAACTGAATGCTGATACAGACGTCAGCAGTTCCAGTCTGGGAGGATTCTGATATTAAGAAATTCACGGTCACAACCACACTCACAGGCAGTGGTAGCACCTCCTGCTTGAGGCTGCTGCTCTAGATACAAGAATTAGAACCAAAGAGTCAGAGTTTTACAGCATGGAACAAGGCCCGTCAGCAATTGTGTCTGTGTCAGTTAACAGGACCTTATCTAAACTCACCCATTTTCCAGCACTTGTCCCATAGACTTGTATGCTTTGACACTTCCAGTTATAATCTAAATACTTCTTTATATTGTGATGATTCCTGCCTCTACCACCTTTTCAGGCAGAGAGTTCCAGATACCCCAAGAAAACGTCTTTAAATCTCCTCTAAGCCTCCTATCATTTACCTTAAATCTGTACCCCTTGCTAATGAGTCTCTTACACAATTGCTCTTCCTCACTTTCTCCATCTTTGTGCAGTTGGGCTCTGGTTGCACCCTCCAAGGGAAACCATCACTTTCACTATTTTCCAACACAAACATTGTCTAGAGTGAGGTGCACTCTGAGACTTTCCTACCAACTGCCTGCCTCTCACCTTCTGACTGGTGGTCAGCCATTCCTCCTGAGTGCACTTCCTTAAACTGTGGAGTGACCACGTCTAAAAACATCTGAATCTACATAGCTCTCTGTGCGACCAGGCCTCCAGCTGATGCTTAAGCTAAAAAGCCCAGCACTCAAGCTGGTCAAACCTGTGGCACTTCCTGAAGATGTATTCATCCACAGAATCAAATACTAAACACATACTTCAACACATAAGACCGAACTCCCATGTCATACCTGAACTTAAATTAATCTTAACCAAAATTTAAACCAAGTAGAAAAATATTTAAGTTTCTTGTACTATTAACTCTAAACTGTAGATAAATAAAAAGTAGAAAGTCATTGCCCTTATTGACATATCAGCTCTCTCTCATGTGCCTATAAACTTTTTCTTTCTCTGTCCTAGTTTAGAAGTTGACATTTTCCCAAATTACTAGGTTTGAAGCACGGTCACTAACAGCAGTGGCTCAACAACCAATCAACTCGTTTCCCTCCAGTCTTATCAATTTCACACTTTCTCTGAACTCAGCCAGTACATGGCTTCTCAAAAAGTAACTTTGGGTAAAATGCTAAATAATAGGCAAATAATCCTAAATTTTACACAAGGTTCTGCAGCAGAGTCCTTCCTTACTGCCTGTTACAGGATCCTCAAATCACCCAGTCCTCTCAGTGATGCTGATAATCTATCGGAGAGTCCTTAGTTTACCACCTCCTCTCTATGCTGCTGACTGCCTTTCAGAGGGTCCATTCCTTATCCATTTCTTTCAGTGATGTTGCTTGCCTTGGGGTCCTTGACTCATCTACTCTTCTTGATGACACTGGTTGCTTGCTACAGGGTCTTTACCTTGTCCACTTATCTCATGATAAGTTTTGTCATTAACTCTCGATGATACACTGATGTGGGTTGTGAGTAGCTTTTCCTTTGTTTGCAATCTCTACTCCATCCCTTTGTTATCTTGCAGAGCAAGAGGGCTTAGCAACTAACAACTAGCATGACTGTAAACAAGTGAACTGCACAGAAACTTTGTGATCAGAACTGAGGCCTTCTCCATATGGTGCTCGAACCTCTATCGGAGCTGAAAATGTGTTGCTGGAAAAGCG
>NC_057719.1:47729102-47750439 GCF_004010195.1 Chiloscyllium plagiosum
ATTCCTGAAGAAGGGCTCATGCCCGAAACGTCGATTCTCCTACTCCTTGACCTGCTGCGCTTTTCCAGCAACACATTTTCAGCTCTGATCACCAGCATCTGCAGTCCTCACTTTCTCCTCAAACCTCTATCAACTTGGCCAACTTTGAGCAGCTCTACAAATCGCCAAGCATTTACACAGCCTCCAACAGAGGCAATAGAAATTAATCAAAAAGTAACCTCAGGGTATTTGATGATTCCTTTAAGAGTGCTTACAGGTCTTCATGTTTCTGAATCTATATGTACACTTGTGCACAACTGGCCAGTGAGGCAAGGGTGAAAATGACACCACTGATGTCAAATCAGCATTACATGCTGAATCATGATTTCTGTCATCAACATATCTCCAGTACATGTTTCTCATGCTGGCTAATGCCCCAAAGTTTTGATATCAAAATGGCATTAGAGGAAATTACACTGATAACGAAAATGCTTTCATGGATGTAAGTAAACTCACTTTGCATGTCACTGCTTCTGTTCTGTACCCTTACTCACTATGTTCATGCAGCCTCAGAAAGAGATTCTAAGTTTTTCTACAATAGATCCATTTGAATAACAACTCACACTCTGTTAAGCAAAAGAAACTGCAGGGAAAATATTGATTTTTTTTCAAGATTTCTCCTTTTTATTATCTTAGCAATAACATTTTGTGCGACATTATGAAATATCAAAAGTCAATCCCACACATTGTGCAGCTAAATCTCATAAAGTTTCATGCCATATGTCACTATAAGGTTCAGTTTTTGAACAAATAGCTAATTTATAGACAGCAAACATAATTTGACGTATTATTAAAAATATCAAATCAAGGCATAGTATGAAGTGGATTTTCAAAATATAGTGGACTCGATTCTGGCATTTGTTTGCGATAATACTTTCTGGAGACAAGAAGCAAGATAAACATTTCCAGGATCTTTATATGGTGGTCTATTTCTGTAAAATAAATTAGTTTTTTTTTCAGTGTAAATCTAACTTAGAGAATTTAATGAAGATCAAGAAAAGTTAGCACGATATTTCATTTCTGAATTAACTGCTGATAAGATAAAAATTGATAGCATGATAGGAACAAAGAATTGAGAGTAAAACATATAAGCGTGAAGTTAAAAGGTAAAACAACATGGGAGAGTACATTATTGGAAAGAGAAAGGTGTTATATTTGGCTCTTTGTTACAAATGTGGTTTGGCGCTGTTTCCTTATGAAAATTCAAAAGGCAGATTTGTTTCAAGAGACCTGTCAAGAACTAGATCCAAATATTGAAAAAAAAATTGCCTTTGCTTCCTTCAGATATCGATCTTCTTTATATCCTTATCAAATCAGAAGTTTTCAGCACCTCCATCTGCATATGTAATTACTTGCTGCCATTCATTTTCTTTCTGGATATAATCTTGCCAAATTTAATTTAGTAACCATAAAGCCAGGATACTTCATAGACAGAGGTTTTGAGTGGCATTTTGAGGAAGAAATATTGTTCCAGAAGGAGAGAACGAGGAAGGAGACATATTGATGTTTTATTGAGAGTGTTGCTAATTGCTTTATCAGGAAAACTCTTTAATAAATATCATGAAACCCTCTTTAATATTTGTAATATCATTACAATTCCTATTGGGATATAATTCTTTATTGATATCTGTCATTGTAATGATACTGGACAATCTCCATAGTGTTGAACCTGGAGAGCTAAAGATTCAGTGTAGTATTCTGGTAAAACAGGATTAGAGAGAAGGGTATAGCTATATCCAGGTAAGGAAAGAAGGGAAAGTAATATGGAAGTTTAGCTTTCCAGGAACAGAAACCTAAAGCTATAGTATCTTGAATTTATATAGCTTCTGGCCTATAAAAGTGATTGTCCCTGAAAATGGGGATGCAGTGGTCACATGGTATTAGCCACAGGAAATGTAAAATAATCTTGAGACTATCATGCAGCTAGCACAAAATGCTTATTTGCTACACATCCATTTGGACCAGGCTGCTAAGCAGATAGCAATGACATCATTTAAAGGCAACCACACCTCTTAAAGAGAGGATACAAGTGGCAAAACAGCATTGAAGCAGCCCAATATGGATGGAAGACCTGAAGAAAGTACCACCCCTCAATTAGAGGATAATTGACGACTTGTAACAAGTACTGTGTTGACCAGCCTGCAACAAGCCAGTGAGATAGAACCATTGGGACATATCAGCATTGACAGTTACAGGCTGTGTTACCCATGCCCTGGGAAAGTGTGAGGTTTTACACTTTGGTGGGAAGAATAGAGACATAAACTAATTTCTATATGGCAAAAGGTTTCTGAAATCTGAAGCAAATTAGGAATTAAGAGTCCTAGTTCAGGATTCTCTTCAGGTTAACATGCAAGTTCAGTTGGCAATTTGGAAGGCAAATGCAATGTTAGCATTAATTTCAAGAGGATTGAATACAAAAGCAGAGATGTACTGCTGAGACTGTATAAGGCTCAGGTCAGACCACATTTGAAATTTTCTGAGCAGTTTTGGGCCCCATATCTAAGGAAAGAAGTGCTGGTGTTGGAGGGGGTCCAGAGGAGGTTTACAAGAATGGCCCCAGGGAAGCAGGGCTTGTCATATGAGGAGCAATTGAGGACTCAGTCTGTACTCACTGGAGTTTTGAAGGATGGGGAGAGATCTCATTGAAACTTAAAGAATACTGAGAGACTTGGATAGAGTGGATGTGGAGAAGATGTTTCCATTAGTAGAAGAGATTAAAACCTGAGGGCACAGTCTTGGAGTGAATGGATGAAACTTTCGATGGGAGATGAGGAGAAATTATTTCAGACAAAGGGTAGATAATCTGTGGAACTCGTTGCTGCAGAGGGCTGTGGAGGTCAAGTCATTGAATGCACTTAAGACAGAGATGGATAGGTTTTTGATTAGTAAAGAGATCAAGGGTTATGGGGAGAACACAGGAGAATGGGGTTGAGAAACATATCAACCACGATCAAATGATGGAGCAGACTCAATGGGCTGAATGGTCTATTTCTGTTCCTATAGCTTATGGTCTTACGGTTTTGACTGCAGGATCTGACAAAGCTCAAATAGTACCTCCCCTTGAAGCACAGTGGCCTCATCCATATCTACCATCACAATTTATTCATTCAAATGCACTGCATCTAAATTCTTTGCATGGCTGTGCATGCACAATAACTTAAAAAGGCCAATTGTGCTCACCCTCTGTGGAAACCTCTATGTAGAGGTGCAGCCATGTAAAATTAGGGGAAACATTGCCTGCCACATTCACTTCTTACCCAATTTTGTTCAGATGGTCCAAATTCAGATGAAATTAAATATCTGTTCTAGATATTAACCTGGGGGGGACAATTTTGAAGAAGAGAAAGATATAAAAACATTGTAGAAACAGACAGCAGCAGTAAGACTTAACTAAAGATCTGAACCTAGTTATGTCTTTGAATATTATAATCCCTAAAGTGTGAAAGCAGTAAACAAACAAAAGTCCTGATTTAAAAGAAATTCAAGGGAATTAACCATATTCAAAACTACAGCAATACTACAAATCTTTATTCCATGCCATACTAAAATCTATCAGTTTCATTTTTTTATATTGATTCATGAGTGTAGGCATCACTGGGTAAACCAACACATATCATCCATCTCCTCGAGACCACTATTTATTATCAAATGCAAGTTAATAAAAGCATTGCCTGTATTACCATAGCAAAAAAAGTTTTTCCATATATTAAAGTATCCTTCCTACACCATTTCATGTTCATTATTGGGAAGTGACATTTCATATTAATTGAGGTTCCACTTACTTGATGCTCTGTCTTTTGAGGGATACAGATCCACACACGGAATGACATTATAGGTTGCCAAACATCCTAAAATTAATGGCTGCAGATTGCTGAGGATAATATAGATAATTAAAATTGCATATTTGGCTTTGAGATGATAGCTTGCTTCTGCAATTCCAAAGGCAGCCTTCAATGACAAGTTAAATACATATAAAGACAAAAGAGCAGATGTGTTCAGCATGATCTTCATGTAAAATAAGGGATTGCTTGGATTTACCTGCAACACAAAGTTTCTCTGATAAGTATAGTTTAAAAGAAGCTCTAGCCTTTTGGCTGCCATGTTAATATCTTTCTATTACATCACAATATAAATATTTTCTAAATCTACCACAGCAATATAAAATTGGAGACCTCAGTAAACATTGATTTAAGTGAAAGAAAGGTAAACCTTGAGGTTTACACAATTGAAGCGCTAAATTGAGGAGACTATAGGGTCGGGGTTCGTTTCCAGCCTCGGGTGACTGTGTGGAGTTTGCACACTCTCCCCGTGTCTGTGTGGGTTTCCTCCGGATGTTCCGGTTTCCTCCCACATTCCAAGGATGCCCAGGTTAGGTGAATTGGCCATGCTAAGTTGTCCATAGTGTTCAGAAATGTGTAGATTAGGCGCATTAGTCAGGGTAAATGTAGGGTGTACTCTTCAGAGGGTCAGTGTGGACTTGTTGGGCTGAAGGGCCTGTTCCACACTGTAGGGATTCTATGATTCTGTGATATATAAGCTGTTTGTGGTCTGCTCAGTATCATGACATAAACTCAACCATTCAGTCTCAAAGTTGTTGCTTTTATGTGCAGTTAAGAAAAGCATCAAATGGAGATGAAGCACTTTATCCTGTTTATGATCATTGTCAAGTCACAAGGGATGTATTAGCAGAAACCTGGGGAAACATTATGTATCAAGGCTGAATGTCAAACCAACTTTTAACCTCAAACTTAACAAATTTAATTATGTTGGATTTACATGTGCTTATCTTCTTAAAACCTCTGTTGTCCATATAATTAAGTGTATTCCAAGTCATGAATATTACCATTTTGTTGTTAATGATTTACTTTGTTTTGCTGATATTGCTGCCCAAATGTTTGTTGTGACTTTTGTGTTTGAACCAACAGAAATGGGAGATTTTCAATAATTGAGGGTCTAGAATGAGAGTTCATGGACAGAAGATTTAATATTTATGATTTAGGAGATGGAACAAGAGCACGCTTTGGTGTGCTACCAGATATGATGATTACAGTTAAATAATGTCAATATTTAAGAATTAAACAGATGAACAATTGATGGAAAAGAAATATGGAACCAAAGTACATAAATGAAGTAAATGCAGCTGATAGAGTGGTGAATAAATACTCACTTACAATGTTGAGCATTTAGCATTGTCAGCATTTCTATGCAATTCTATGGAAAGTCATGAAACAAGAGACAAAAATGCCTACGAGCTCTTGCTGTATAAAGATATTTTCATAATTGACATAATGAACATCAGTTTACAATAAATTGTGTGGGGAAATTTCTACCATTTTCATAGCCACAATTTTGGAACACACAGAAGTCCTTGTATATGTTGGTGCAGGTTTATGACAACAACATCCACTTGCCTCCCTGCAACCCAATCATAAAGCGTAGTAAATTCTAGGTATATATACAGCCACCCTTACACCTGGGTATTAGGGTATTAGGGAATGCCTACCAGCAATTATTGTCCCAAGTCTCAAAAGGGTTTAAAGGCCAAAATTAACTGGGAAAATGTCAACTTTATTCCTAATTTGCATTGGTTCAAACAGAAAATGTCACAGATTGAAAGTATCGCTGAATGTTCCAGGAAATAAAAAATTAGAAAACATTACTGTATTTAGTATTACATATAGAAGATTCCAAACTTTCTAATGATTCACATTTAAAGGAATTTAATTCTAGAACTGTGTCAGGAATTACAGAAATTACAAAATGGGTCCAAAGTTTACTAACAAAAACAGAAATTGATAAAAAAAAGAACAGCAGGTCTGGCAGCATCTGTGGAGAGAAATCAGAGATAATGTTTTGGATCCAGTGACCCTTCCTCAGAACTGATGGTAACTCGGAAAAAGTTGTTTTTTCTGCAAAAGGTAGGAGGTGGGGGAAAGGAATAAACGATAGGTGGCGATAAACCCCAAGAGAGAGAGAAGAATAGTTGGACCGACAAAGGAGTGGATAACAATCAGCTGAGAAGAATGAATAGCTAATAATGGAGACTATTGGTGGCTAACAGCGATCAATATTTACTAACTCTACTCGAGACAAAGCACATAATTTAAGTTCAAAATGTCCTCTCCTGGTGCATTAAATATAATTTAAAATGGTTTAATTTTGTTAAAACTGATGCAAAGTATTTTTTAACAAAAAGTAGTCTTGAATAAATTTTGAGTAAATTTCCATTTGAAAGACATCATGCTTACTTGGGGTTGTTAGCTAAATCTGCATATTAACATTTAAACAAAGAAATCTTAGAGGTTACCTCTCCACTGTCAAACTTTCCATCTGCCCACAAGACTGTCGAAATAAACTGAAGCAAAGGTTGTAGAATCAACGTCTGCAAGATGCCAATTCGAAGAATTCTATAAGCTTTTCTGTGAAATAATTAGCCTTGTGTTAAAGTGACAATATATGTTTTCAGTACAAAAATGAGTTCATAGAGTCATAGAGATGTACAGCATGGAAATAGACCCTTCGGTCCAAGCTGACCAGCTATCCCAACCTAATCTAGTCTCACCTGCCAGGACCCAGCTCATATCCCTCCAAACCCTTCCTGTTCATATACCCATCCAGATGCCTTTTAAATGTTGCAATTCTACCAGCCTCCACCACTTTCTCTGGCAACTCATTCCATACACGTACCACTCTCTGCATGAAAAAGTTGCCCCTTTGGTCTCTTTTATATCTTTCCTTTCTCACCCTAAAACTATGCCTCTAGTTCTGGACTCCCCCACCCCAGGGAAAAGATTTCGTCTATTTATCCTATCCATGCCCCTCATGATTTTATAAACCTCTATAAGGTTACCCCTCAGCCTCCGATGTTCCAGGGAAAACAATCCTAGCCTATTCAACTTCTCCCTATAGTTCAAATCCTCCAACCCTGGCAACATCCTTGTAAATCTTCTCTGAACTCTTTCAAGTTTCACAACATCTTTCCAATAGGAAGACCAGAATTGCACGCAATATTCCAAAAGTGGCCTAACCAATATTAGATGAACATTTATCTGTCTTCCCAGCTGACAAAGATTTGTTGAGGTACGTTTTGATTATTACATAAATCAGATGTCAGCCCATTAATGAATCAAAGCATCTTTTCACCACACTTGTTACAGCCTGTGGACGATTAGCTTGTTGAAGCACTGAGCTTACTAAGTAGCTTCAGGCAACCATGTGGGCAATACTGTGTTATATGAATTTCAATGTAGGTAATGATGACATTAGATTCCCTCCAGTATGGAAATAGGAACTTCGGCCCAACAAGATCACACCGACCTTCCAAAGAGTAACCAACCCAGACCCATTACCCTACATTTACCTCTGACTAATGCACCTAACACTATGGGCAATTCAGCATGGCTAATTCACCTGACATGCATATCTTTGGATTGTGGGAGGAAACCCATGCAGACACGGGGAGAATGAGCAAACACCACACAGACAGTCGCCCGAGGCGGGAATCTAACCCAGGTGCCTGGCGCTGTGAGGCTGCAGTGCTAACTACTGAGCCACTGTGCTGCCTTAAGTGTGGTGTCATTTATTTTTCAGTTGGTTTCCCATCTTACATATTTCAGAATTGTTCTCATTGTTGTTGATTTTAACTCATAGATAATGGATAAAAGAGAAATACTTTGCATTCACCTTATAGCATTTAGAAATATTAGCTTGTTCTCACAATTTGTTCTCACTCAGATCTGAGCCAGAATAACATTGAGTTTTTATTTATTCATTCTTGGATGTGGACATCACTGACTGGTCAGTATTTAGTGCCCTTCCTGAGTTGTCCTTGAGAAGGTGGTGATGAGATGCTTTCTTGAACCATTGCATTCCATTTGGTGTAATTAGACACAACAAGTTAAGGGGGGAGTTCCAGGATTTTGACCTGATGACATTGAAGGAACAATGATACAATTCCACATCAGTGTGGTGAGTGCCTTGGAGGGCACTTGCATCTGGTGGTGTTCCATTGTATTTGCTGCCCTTATCCTTCCAGATGGTTGTATGGTTTGTGTTCAACCTTAGGATTAGAAGGTGCTAAGGAGCCTTAGTGAATTTCTGCTCTAAAACATGTAGATAGAATACTGCGCTGCTTCTGAACATTGGTGGTGGAGAGAGTGAATGTTTCTGGATGTGATGCCAATCAACCCAGCTGATCATAGAATAGAATCCCTATGGTGTGGTAACAGGCCATTTGGCATGACAAGTCCACACTGATGCTCCGAAAGTGTCCCACCCAGACCCATTCACCTATCCTATTACTCTATATTTACCCTAATTAATGCACCTAGCCTACACATCCCTAAACATTATGGGCAATTTAGAATGGCCAATTCACCTAACCTGCACATCTTTGGACTCTGGGAGGAAACTGGAGCACCCGGAGAAAACCCACCCAGAGACGGGGAGCATGTGCAAACTCCACACAGACAGTCGCCTGAGGCTGTAATCAAACTCGGGTCCCTGGTGCTGTAAGGCAGCAATGATAACCACTGAGCCACCGTGCCGCCCTACCGTTACCTATTTCTTTGGAGTAAAGTCTAGCGATAATACCATTAAGCCATCACTGTTTTGTCCTCGAAGGTGGCAAGCTTCTTGAGTGTTGTTGGAATTGCGCTCATCCAGGCAAGTGTAGAGTATTTCACCACATTCTTAACTGAGTGTCTTGTAGATGGTGAATATGCTTAGGGAGTGTCAGGCAGTGAGTTGCTCATGCAGGATTCTTTCTCTTGTAGCCACAGTATTTAAATGGCTCATCAATTTCTTTTTAATGGTTATCCACACCTTGGTGGTTGTGAGGGATTCAGTGATGGTAATGCTATTCAATGTCAATGGACAATTCTGTCTTGTTGGAGATAGTCACTGCCTGGAATTTGTGTGGTTCAAATATTGCCACTTGTCAGCCCAAATTTGGACATTGTCCAGCTCTCGCTACATTTGCCCATGAACTGATTCAGTTTCTGAGGAATTGCAAATGATGCTAAACATTGCACAATCAACATCAAACATCCTCACTTCTGACCTTATGATGGAGAGAAGGTCATTGATGACATAGCTGAAGATTGTTGGGTCTAGGACACTGCCCTGAGGAACTTCTGCAATATGTCTTAGAGCTGAGATGACTGACTTCCAACAACCACAACCATTTTCCTTTGTGCCAGGTATGACTTCAACACAGAGAAAGCTCCCCTCTCGACTCTAGCTTTGCACAGACTCCTTGATGACATACTTGGTCATATGCAGCCTTGATATCAAGGCAATCCCTCTCACCACACCTCTGGAGTTAAGTTATTTTGTTCATGTTTGAACCAAGGCTATGATAAGAAGAGGAATTGTCATCATCTTCCGCCATTTCCACTGTTCCAG
Source organism: Chiloscyllium plagiosum (assembly GCF_004010195.1). NCBI lineage: Eukaryota > Metazoa > Chordata > Chondrichthyes > Orectolobiformes > Hemiscylliidae > Chiloscyllium > Chiloscyllium plagiosum. The sequence continues at coordinate 47,738,547 of NC_057719.1, forward strand.
CAGGTGCCACTACTGAACACATATTTCCCTCACCTCCCTTGTCAGCATTCCACAGGCATTATTCCCACCATGCATCATAATCCAATCTTCAGTCACTCCTAATATTTCCTCAACCCTGATGGCACATTCTAATGTAATTACAAAAGGTGAAACACTTGCCCTTTTATCTTTTCTCTTCTCACTGTCTAGGGACTAAATACATTTCAAGATATAGCATCAATTACTTGTACTTCATTCAATCTAGTCCACAGTATTCACAGTTTGGTATCCTTTACATTTGTGAGACCAAATTCAGTCTGGGTGATCACTTTGTGGCACACCTCCTTTCTGTCCAGAGGAATGAACTCAATCTTTCTGGCTGCTTGTTATTTCAATATATCCTTTTACCCCAGTGCTCATATTTCCATCCTAGAGCTGCTGCAATGTTCTAGTGAAGCCCAACGCAAGGTGGAGGAACAGCACATCATTTTCCACCTAAGCACCTTACAGAGTTTAGACTTAATTTGTATTCAATAACTTTAGAACATGAACACAGTCCTCCGTTTTGGTTACACCTTCCCAACTCCCTAACCCCACACCCCACCACCCCACAGGTCTCTTGTTTGTGGGGATTTCCTCTCTGTAAAGCCAATCCATTTTTGACTATTCTCATCTATCATTAACACCTATTTTGTATAAATATCACTCTTTTGCCACCATTACCTTTTGCGTGGTCACCAACTGTCCCAATAACTCTTTGCCCCTTTTGTCAACAACTTTTAAACCATAATTTTCCAGCTGTTTAGTTCCAAAGAGAAACTTGAAACTCTGATCCTCTTTCCACATATGGAGTTTCTCTAGCACTTTTTGTTTTTTATTTTCAGAACTAAGCAGGTTATTGCTAAGCAAATGCTGTTTATTGGCCTTGTTGATAACCACTTCCATCACTTTACTAATGATTGAGAGTAGAGTGATGCAGCTAAATCTTGATAAGAGACTGAGCAACGTGGGCAATGGTGGAATTTGTGGCAGAATTGGGTAAGCAGATGGGTGAGGCTGATCATAATATCAGGAGAATCTCATTCCAACATTTATACCTTTGACAAGTAGCAAGGTGAGTTTTTTTGCTAGTTGCTATTTAAGGGGGATTATTGCATGTTAAATGCATTGTTAATAGCCTAATTCAGTTCATTGATAATCAGGTTCCTACCTTATCAAACATGCTAATAGGCTGGACATCAATAAAACTCAATCTGGAAATCAGAGCAGGTTCCTGGCGAATTTAGCTCACCACTTGCACTGAAGGACATTCCATATTGGAACTGGGCACTGCCATTTCAGGTGGCACTCAGGGGCACTGGCCACAGCCACTGACGCCTGATATGTCCAAGTCTCTAAGAATCTTCATGGTACAACTCCACTCCACTCTTAGAACACTTCTGCATCTCAATGCTGCATCTTGGGCTATTGATAGCTAGATATCCACTGACAATTATCATTGTAATGCTGCAACAAGGACATTGTACACTCTGGAACACACACCCATTCATAGATTAGACTAGGCTGCACCTCTGGGCTCTTTGCTTGTTATCATAGAGCTCATTCTCTCTAAGCCTACCTGGATGCTTTCAACATCCCTGCCTTGCATCACCTTCCCTTGTCATTTTAAGCTTTGCCTACTCAGTCAGAGATACCAGGGTCATATTACTTTTGTCTTGCCTTGGCATTTAGTGCAGACACAACAGAAGGAAGTTTGTCATGTTTGTCAGCAGGCTTCAGTCCAGTCAAGAGGGATAATATTTGCTCAGAGTATCTCTGCTCAATAAATCAAAGGCAGCTTGCAATTTCAATCCAAGGGCTTGGACATTGTCAGCCAGCCACTCAGAGCATTCAGAGTCAGGTTGCTTTCCACAAAAGGGGTAGGGAGGTGAATATCAGGGTAACCCGTCACTTCTCTTGAGTCTTTCTGGCTTACTGGGGGCTTTACTTCTTCTTGGAATAAGAGAGAGCCAGGTACAATGGGAGATGTAAGTAGGTGGCAGAGCTACTACTGTTGGTGCAGTTAGGGAGGTGGCCCGAGAGAGTGAGATGCTGGATCGAGGGCATGCAGGGTTTGTGGTGTTGGACCTTGTGGTGGGAAGATGTTGCAGGCAATAGTGTGAGTCATAGAGCACAAGCCTTGGTGGGACATTAGCATAGTAGCAGAGAGAGAATGAATGTGGGGTAGCAGAGAGAAGATAGTGGCACTTACACTCGCACCGTGAAAAAGGTCATTGACCTACATCTTACAGTGCTGAGCATTGCCTGGGTAGCTGAGAATGACTTATTCCAGTCAGTAACCTTGGACCAGGCTGGTGTGGTGTGGTATTGCGATTTCCACTGCTAGTCCTGGGAAAGAAAATATCTGTACCGCCCCACCTGGTCTCTATCCACAAAGTGAGGCACCAATTTCACTTTGCCTGCCATGTCTGGGAACCATACAGAGAAGCTCTTTGGGTGCTCGACAGGCTATTAAAGATGATGCAGGTGGAAAGGGAATGGGGGGGCTCAGTTAGCTGGATAGCTGGTTTGCGATGCAGAATAACATCATGAGTTGAATTTCTGCACTGGCTGAGTTTACTATGAAGGACTTTCCTTCTCAGCCTTTCCCCTCTCCTGAGGTGGGGTGACCTTCAGGTTAAACCACCACCAGTCATCTCTCTCTAACGGCAGATCAATCCAAGGTCTGGTAAGACTATGGCAACTTTACTATTACCTTTAGGTGCAAGGGAAGCCTATGAATCCTGGGATATCGACTGAGTTGGATGTTGTTCTAGTAATAGCATGTGGTAAAATTAGGCTCGAATTGAGCATAACAGATACTGTAGGTATATGGTAGATAGTTAATAGGGTATATTTGGTCAGATAAGGATAACAAAAAAAATCACTAGGCCTCATGGTGGAAATCCTTCCAAAAAGCTCAAAGCAACTTGGACTAATCAAAAACCCAATTTAGAAGTATGGGTCACTGGACTCGAAATGTTAACTCTTCTTTTTCTCTGCAGATGCTGCAAGGTCTACCGAGTTTCTCCAGCAATTTTTGTTTTTGTTTCAGATTTCTAGCATCTACAATTCTTTGTTTATATTCAGTACAATTGTCAGAATATTGTCAGTGTCAATAGCCTATGATAGCGTCATGTGTGTTCAGTGTCTTGATATTATGTGGAATGAATTGAGTAATTGGTATAAATTGATATGAATATAACTGAGAGAAGTGCTGATCTTTGACGTTATATTGAACTGACACCTCATCTGTCAAGTGAAGTGTGCAAAATTTAAAGAGGAGCAGTGAGTTTTCCAAGTATACCAATTGACCTCATAGAAAACAGATTATCTTTCCTTCAATTTATACCCATCTTTGGCCAATAACAATGTATGAACTTCAAAAAAATTCACTGACTTAAAAGGATAATGAACTATTGAACAATTAAGTAAATAAAAGCTGAAAGAACTGCGGATGCTGTAAATCAGAGACAAAATTGCTGGAAAAGCTCAGAAGGTCTGGCAGCATCTGTGAAGATAAATCAGAGTTAATGTTTCAGGTCTGGTGACCCTTCCTCAGAACAGGATTAAGTAAATAACATGAATATTGAAAATCAGACGTCAGTGGTTCCTGGGTTAAGTTTGTTTCCAGAGACCTGAGCATATAACTTGGGCGTAGTATGCAGTGCACCACTGAAGATATGTTTCATTATTAGTGATGTGAGCTGAAATTTTCTCTCAGGTCAGGAATGTAAAAAAAATGCTTTATAATAACTTCATAAAATATTTAGAAATGCATTGATATTATGAAGAAAGCTTTGCTAGTTATAAAGTGTAGAACAGGTCTCTCCGGTTGCAAAGAACATGTCTTTTGTACAGACATCCCTGATAAGGCTAGACCTCAAAACCCATTCAAAAACCAACCTAGAAAAGGTTAAAAACAGCCTCTCAAAAATGAATAAATCATTAAGGACAGGAAAAGATTTTTTTGAAGTGATCCATGCTAGTCAGTCCTCATCAAACAAAAGACGATTGGGAAAGGATGCTTCCCAGGACCTCAGCTTGAAAGGCATCGAACAGAAGAGGCGAAAGCTAAAAACTGATTAGAAATGTCTGCCACCCCCAGTGGCAGAAATTGGCTTCATCAGTCATCTGGGACAGTAAACCATCCTTGCTTGTCATGGGTTATATGCTTCTCCTGCCTACTTACCTGATGCATTATTTTTAAAACTTTGATTCTTAATAAACTACTTAATGAACTGTTTTTAAATCACTTAGAACCTCAAACTTCTCTTTTGGTTGACTGTCACTCCCAGGATACAATCTTACATAAATTTGGTGGAGGGAGAATATCAAGTCAAGAAACCCTACCAGAGTTAGATTCCTGAAACGATCCTTCAGTGCCAGGCAAATTGGCATCCAGAAAGCCATTTCTCATCCAATTATGGATGGCTACCATTGCCAAAATGTGACAGGGTGGTGGTCTCCCTGCCTCTGGACCAGAAGGTCTGCGTTCAAGGCCAAACTAAGGATGTGACGACCATAGAGGTGTGTCATAACATGACCAAACAGATTGATTAAAAATAAATTAAGGATAGCAGGCAGCCTCCAGAGGTCCTCCAGAAATTACACATCGGTAGACCTACAGATTGAGCTGGAGATGTGAGAGAGAAAAAAAGAAAGTGAGAGAAAGGGAGAGAGGAGTGCCTGTATCTTGGGGAAACCCCCTGAACCATTTCTAAAGTTTAAGACTAGAGGCCACAAGCAGTGTTGGAAATGAATGATCACATGACATTAATTTGAAAAGCTTTTTCATCTTGGCCAATATTTGTCCCTCAGACCCAGAGCAGTAACAGAAATAAATCTCTTATTGCTAATTGTGGGAACTTGCTGCAGTCAAATTAAATTTCACCTTTCTTATGATGTAAACATAATTTCACTTTTCACACTAATCTTGCTTTTAATGAAGGTGTTAACCTCTTTAAAGTAAATTATGTAATGCATAAAGAAATACAACTCATGTTTTCATTGAAAATGTAACTAACTATCTAATTTCAATCTAAACTAGGCTGTAGCTTTGAACCAAGTCCAAACTTAAGTCAATTTCTCCAACAGAAAAATGATACAAGGAGACATTAAGGAAAACAGAAAAAAAGAAAAAAGCAAATAAAACTGTTTGGTAATGGCTTTACATTTACGGCAACAGAAAATGTCAAAAAGAATAATTTTAGTAATTTTTATATAATTTAAATAATTTTTATCATTCATTGTTCTTAGTAATAGTTACATGATGGAACAGGTAGAATAGGTGTTATTATTTTCTGGTGACTGGTTCACCATGAGCATCAACAACAAATTGGTCTATCCAGCTCATAAGAAAGTAGATTTTATGAGGTTATACTTCCAATGTAGAACTTTACTGTAGAGTGTTCAGCTAAATTGCTGGTCCTCTCAAAAGAAAATTATTGGAGGGAAAACTAAAATTAAAATCAATTTTCAAATTCAAGGTAAAATTTACCCACTGAAATACATATTTAAACCTCCCAGAAAATAAATATTAGCATTTATTTTAGGCAATTAATAAATGAAAAGTTAACCAATCATAAGTAAACATATTTACCTGTTTATCCTGACTTTTGGAAGACACATGCAGCAACAGCAACAAGGCCCCACGTTCAATGAAGCGTCCACATACTGCAGCTTATCAATGGCTTCAGTTGCTCCACCAAGGTAACTTATTGCAAGATGGAAAAAAACAAACAAAGCTACGCACGCATAACTATAAAATGGAGAAAATCATATCAGGTACTAAAATGAATTCACCATTCTTATACCAAAAGATTTCTTCAATGTTACTTACACTGCTGCCACAAAATCAACCAAAGTTCCAGCTCGTGGAACAAACATCCCCAATTGGTAGACAATAGTAGTTACCTAAGAGAAAAAGAACATGATCTTTTGCACATGATTTACAGCTACTAAACTGTTTTATACATACGAAATGTTTTAAGATTGATAGGTTTAATGAGCATCCAGCTGTAATGAACATATCAATCTGAACTCAATGCCATTTTTCATTCTATTAGTCATTTTTACATTGAGAGACTTCAAAGGACGAGGCATTCGACAAGGTTTCCCATGGGAGACTGATTAGCAAGGTTAGATCTCACGGAATACAGAGAGAACTAGCCATTTGGATACAGAACTGGCTCAAAGGTGGTGGTGGAGGGTTGTTTTTCAGACTGGGGGCCTGTGACCAGCGGAGTGTCACAAGGATCAGTGTTGGGTCCTCTACTTTTTCTCATTTACATAAATGATTTGGATGCGAACATCCAACTTACAGTTGGTAAGTTTGCAGATGACACCAAAATTGGAGGTGTAGTGGACAGCGAAGAAGGCTGCCTCAGATTACAACAGGATCTTGACCAGATGGGCCAATAGGCTGAGAAGTGGCAGATGGAGTTTAATTCAGATAAATGTGAAGCGCTGCATTCTGGGAAAGCAAATCTGAGCAGGATTTCTACACTTAATGGTAAGGTCCTAGGGAGTGTTGCTGAACAAAGAGACCATGGAGTGCAGGTTCTTAGCTCCTTGAAAGTGGAGTCGCAGTAGATAGGATAGTGGTATGCTTTCCTTTATTGGTCAGAGTATTGAGTACAGGTGTTGGGAGGTCATGTTGCGGCTGTTGGTTAGGACATTGGTTTGGCCACCTTTGGAATGTTGCATGTAATTCTGGTCTCCTTATCGGAAAGATGTTGTGAAACTCGAAAGGGTTCAGAAGAGATTTACAAGGATGTTGCCAGGGTTGGAGGATTTGAGCTATAGGGAGAGGCTGAACAGACTGGGATGGTTTTCCCTGGAGCATCTGAGGCTGAGGGATGACCTTGTAGAGGTTTACAAAATTATGAGGGGCATGGATAGGGTAAATAGGCAAAGTATTTTCCCTGGGGTCAGGGAAGTCCAGAACTAGAGGGCATAGGTTTAGGGTGAGAGGGGAAAGATATAAAAGAGACCTACGGGCAACTTTTTCACACAGAGCATGGTACGGGTATGGAGTGAGCTACCAGAGGATATGGTGGAGGCTGGTACAATTGCTACATTTAAGAGGCATTTGGATGGGTTTTTGAATCGGAAGAGTTTGGAGGGATATGGGCTGGGTGCTGGCAGGTGAGACTAGATTGGGTTGGGATATCTAGTCGACATGGATGGTATGGACTGAAGGGTCTGTTTCCATGCTGTACATCTCTATGACCCTATGACACTATATGTCATTATTAATACACAAATTGGCTAGCAAGTTCAAGGATTGAAAGATATTTATGAGATTTGAATCTCAAATTTGCCACCCTTCAGCTTACACAAATAACATTTTACATGTTGTTTTCAAGAACTTGTTGGATTTGTGCATTGATTGTCCAATAAACTCAAGACTGAAAATTAGGGCTGGATATAAGCAAGATTTTTGACATTGAAATAATAACTATTTCAATGACAATGATCCTCTCTGTCTCAGAAAGGTAACAATTTAAACTGTTCACTGTTGAGTAGTAAATTAGGTTTTTCGGATTGTATCCATTTTATGTTTTTATATTCATCTCAAAAGAATTAGCAAGCTAAAGAAACATTCAGTGTTCACACATAAAGAGCTGTCACTTGGGGCAGTGTTAAAACTGTTGGAACTGTACCCAACCACTTATCCCTTGCACCCTGTTTACCAGGAAATCCACCTGCCATCCTGCTCCAGAAATTCAAACTCTATCTACAATCAAAACCAGTACTGTGAAAATCAAAGATTTTTGCAAACTATGTGGAAGATTGAGTTCTCCATTTTAACAGTGAACTTCTCTATCCAAAAATAAACGTTAGAACCTAGTCTTAAACGTCAGAAATGACAGCAAGACATTTGAATAAAATTGTGGGAGAAGGAGGCAATTCATACATTATTTTACATAGTGAATTGTTTGAATCTTAATTTTAAAACTAAAGAACCAAATATTGTAGAGAGATTATTCTCTGTGAATGGTGCCTACTTGCAGTGTACTGAAACTTTATTAAGACCAGCCAAATCGTAACATACAAATATTACTACAAATACCTGTACCTGTGCAATACACCAGTATAGTAATGCACTAGAACTTGCTACTTACAGGGAATATGCCAAGGACCAACAGCGTCTTCTCTCTGATTGAGTCACTTATAATATTATTGTGTAAATAGTTCCAAAGTTCAAAGAAGATAGCATATGTGGCAATTGCTATAATATTAAGGATCACCATAAGGGCAATTTCAGCATTACTGAGACCTATTGAAAAAACAAAATAAGATTTACCTCAGTGCCTCAGTACATCAAATGCAAACAAACAATTACTCAATGATATAATTTTCTTCCACTATATCTGCTTTAAACCAATATGTATAAAATGCTCTTGATATCATGGGGTAGTTGCCCCGTCAGCAGCAAGTGGAAACACCACCTGTCCATATGAGTCCACCAGTGACTTCTGATAATTTCACCCTGGAAGCATCATTTGATGCTGACAGCAGGTTTGGATTACAAATTGTTCTTGTAAAATGAGCACTCCAGAGAAGCCTAGAGTTATTACACATCTTCAGTTGTCTGCCTAAAGGTCGGGGGCATCACCTTCTTAAATCAGCGCAGTACATATGGTGTAGCAGTTGAATACAACCCAGTGGCTCACTAGATCATTTCAGAGGACAGTGATCTGTCAACTACCTAGCTGTAGATCTGCAATCACATGAAGGCCAGACCAGAGTAGAACAGTAGATAAAGGCCACAAGTGAAATTGATTTTTTTTTCTTAAGTGGTAGTTTAATAGTTCTTTGATCATAATTAATGAGAGTAACATTGTCTTCCAGGTTTATTCCCTGCATTTAAATTCCCTCAACTGTCCTGGTGTCTGTGGAACATTAATCCAGTAATGTTACCAATATGTTACCCTCCCCAGTATCCTCTTCTTAGGTTTAATGCTGCTGAGAGGGCTGAAATAACAGTTCTGGTGAAACCTTTAAACGGCTGTGGCCAATCAAAATGTGCCGTAACCATCTGTGTAGCAGTCCTGCTAAATAATAGCAGCAGCCTTTGTGACAGAAGAGAGGAAGCAGTTTGAATAGCTTCTCGATTTTTTGATAAACCTTTGGAAAGCAGTATTAAAAGCTGTCCCAATCGACATGCTTCTAGAAACTTTCAATCTCTTGTGAATAAACCAGCTAATATTGAGCTGAATCTTTCTGAAATATCTAGTGAAGATGTGGGATACTTCCAAGTTGTCAATCAAACTAGGTCTGTCAGGGACTAAACCAGAATGTGTGCTGAGGTCTGTCCTAGGGATCTTAAGCCCTTGAATCTAAAGGGATGAAATTTGTTTAACCTTCAACTGAGAAATGAGCCAACAATGCCAACCCACCAATGAGCTATATGGACAGAAAAAAAACATACACGCAAATAAACAGGACCTACTCCCCCCCCCACCACTCCCACCATAAACCACCACAACCATCACCACCACCATTTTTCTTTGAATTGAGATGCAAGAACCAAGAAAAAAGCTGGGCAGATACAGTGAGAATGAAAAAAAAAGATCCCCAACTTGAATAAAACTGTCTTATTTTTCATTAATGTTCAATGGCTAATGAGAACCTTGCTGGAAACAGCTGAGGAATCAATTTGCATGTATTAACATTTCATTATTACCTAATCTTACCTTATTTATATGCCAGTTGCTATTCTCCCAGGCAGTGGAGTGAAACTAGGTGGCGCTAATTCCCAACTTTAAAGTCAGAACACTGGCATCTTCTCCATGCATCTATCATGGTCAGCTTCCCCAACATCTTAGTGTTCACTGCAAGGCAGTCACTGCCTCCATTTACAGATGTTGGCATCAGCAAAGTACCACTATCACCACATCATCATGGCATATCTTGGACCAACTCATGATACAGCTCAGCACTTCATTACTGTAGTTTGGAACTCACCCACACCTTTCATTGCAATTCCACTGCTAGGCCACTTAGGAACCGCCTAGGAACCCTCCAACCACAAGGGATGAACTCGGATTTCACCAGTTTCCTCATTCCCCCTCCCCCCACCTTGTCTCAGTCAAATCCATCGAATTCAGCACCGCCTTCCTAACCTGCAATCTTCTTCCCGACCTCTCCGCCCCCACCCCAGTCTGACCTATCACCCTCACCTTGACCTCTTTCCACCTATCACATTTCCGACGCCCCTCCCCCAAGTCCCACCTCCCGGTGGATGGGAGATCCCCCGAGGTGATGAGGTTATGGACGGTCTGGGAGATAATGGTTTGTTTGTTCCACCTATCACATTTCCGACGCCCCTCCCCCAAGTCCCTCCTCCCTACCTTTTATCTTAGCCTGCTGGACAAACTTTCCTCATTCCTGAAGAAGGGCTTATGCCCGAATCGTCGATTCTCCTGTTCCCTGGATGCTGCCTGACCTGCTGCGCTTTTCCAGCAACACATTTTCAGCTCTGATCTCCAGCAAGTGCAGACCTCACTTTCTCCCCTAGGCCACTTTATGCACAGGTTTATGTATCCATCTCATGAACAGGGTGCATTTCAGAATTCTTAACTTGTGTTCTTCGTGCTCACTCACTTTGCACTTACTTGGATACAGACAACACCCTGTCTTGTCTTGCATTTTAGAGCAGTGAAAAGCTAGGCTGCTTGACAACTTCAGAATTGGCTGCCAATGTTTGACATGGTGTGCAGCTGAGGTTGAAATACTGCACCTACGATGCGGCTGCTGTCAGATTCCAGCACCAATGAGTATTTTCTCTAGAGCTAGAGGGCATAGTCTGAGAATTTGGGCCAGACCATTCAAGAAATCAGTGGTTAGCACTGCTGCCTCACAGCACCAGGGTCCCAGATTCGATTCCAGCCTCGGGTGATTGTCTGTGTGGAGTTTGCATGTTCTCCCCGTGTCTGTGTGGGTTTTCTCCAGGTGCTCCAGATTCTTCCCACAGTCCAAAGATGTGCAGGTCAGGTGAATTGCCCACAGTCCAAAGATGTGCAGGTCAGGTGAATTGGCCATGCTAAATTGCCCATAGCGATAGGTGAATTATCAGAGGGTAGTGGGTCTGGGTGGGTTACTCTTCGGAGGGTCGGTGTGGACTTGTTGGGCTGAAGGGCCTGTTTCCACACAGTAGGCAATCTAATCTAACCTAATCTAAAAGGTGAAAGTGAGAACTGCAGGTGCTGGAGACTAGAGTCAAGAGTGTGGTGCTGGAAAAGCACAGCAGGTCAGGCAGCATCCGAGGAGCAGGAAAATCACTTTTGCCTGAAACGTAGATTTTCCTGCATTCAGGAAAAGGTTAGTAAGCATTTCTATGCATGAAGCATTATAAATTTTTGGAATTCTGGATCAGTTGTCAACTTTAAATCCGAGATGGATAAATTTTGTTTAGCAAAATTATGAAAGGATATGGACTAAAGGTAGGTAAATGGAATTAGGCCAAAGACCAGCCATGATCTCATTGAAGGGTGGACCAGGCTCAAGGGGCTGAATGGCCTCCTCCTGTTGTTATGTTCTTCTGCTGTTGAATGCAAGATTATACAAGAATGGGGTCATGGAAGTGAGCCACATACTGCATGTGGCAAGCAGCAGAAAATTTGAGAAAAATTGTCAGGGCTCATGAAGAGAATGCCTCCATGAAACATCTTGAAGCTGACACAGCCAACATATGGAAAAGTTAGCCCATTGTTACTGGTTCTGGATTAGTGGTGCTGGAAGAGCACAGCAGTTCAGGCAACATCCGAGGAGCAGTAAAATCGACGTTTCAGGCAAAAGCCCTTCATCAGGAATAAAGACAGAGAGCCTGAAGCATGGAGAGATAAGCTAGAGGGGGGGGGGGGTG
>NC_057719.1:47750745-47818900 GCF_004010195.1 Chiloscyllium plagiosum
GGGGTGGGGAGGGAAATATATCCCTGGTGGTGGAGTCTTTTTGGAGGTGGCAGAAATGTCGGCGGATAATTTGGTTGATGCGAAGTTTGGTAGGGTGGAAGGTGAGCACCAGGGGCGTTCTGTCCTTGTTACGGTTGGAGGGATGGGGTTTGAGAGCGGAGGTGCGGGATGTGGACGACATGCGTTGGAGGGCATCTTTAACCACGTGGGAAGGGAAATTGCGGTCTCTAAAGAAGGAGGCCATCTGGTGTGTTCTGTGGTGGAACTGGTCCTCCTGGGAGCAGATACGGCAGAGGCGGAGGAATTGGGAATACGGATGGCATTTTTGCAAGAGGTAGGGTGTTACTGGTGCCTTGTTTGCCTTAATTGTTTTCATTTAATTTGATCTTGATTGCTTTAAGAAACCTATTTTATGTATCTTGAGATTTAAAAAATGCTAATTATAAAGCCATACTTCATTGTTTTCATTTCAAATCCTTAATGGATCACTATTTGAAAAACATATGATACCATCTTTAACAATTCTGATCCAAATCATTGTGTATTTATGAGTGTATTAAGTCTGAATGAGTCGATATCTTTGGGGCAAAGGCAACAAAAGGGAAAATGATTATAATAAATGGGGTGGGGGGGGCAGCAACTGTATGTTACTTCATGGTAAATATTTTATGTTGCATAAAGTGTTTAAGAAGATTTTCATCATTCAGTGAGGAGCAAATTGAGTCATGAAACAACTTAGCTTTCACCGGAAAAGCTCCCCAGCAACATTTGATGTGTTGGGAAGGCCTGTGTGCAAAATCCAAGTCAGATTTCCCATTGAGACGGCAATAGGAAAATTGTATTTCCTCCCCCTTTCCTCTTTGTGTGATCTAATGTGGGTTTTGAAAACCCGAAAAAAAAGTTCTTCCTCCTCAGAGAATTTGTGATCACTGGGGCAGTCTGCTATGGAGTCAAAAATGTTTTGAAAGGTAAATGCAAAATGACACCTTCAAATGTTAGTATTGTAGTCATGTTTTATCTTTTTTACAGTTCTAGGATGTCTGCCATCAGGACCTTAGTATTGTTAGCTTTTATACTCTTCAGATGAATTAGGATTCTAAGAGAATCAAAGGACATGGGTTTAATGCAGAAAGGTGAAACTGAAGTAGCTCGGTTATTGAATGGCAAAGGGCTGAGTGGTGTACTCATATTCCGAGTGACATTTGGAAAGATTTGTAGCTCAGGTTGAGGTTCTGGATGTAAGTTTGCTCGCTGAGCTGGAAGGTTCGTTTTCAGATATTTCGTCATCATACTGGGTAACAGCATCAGTGAGCCTCCAGTGAAGCGCCAGTGGTATGTCCCGCTTTCTATTTATGTGTTTCAGCTTTGTTAGGTGGGTGATGTCATTTCCAGTTCTTTTTCTCAGAGGATGGTAGATGGGGTCCAAATAGATGGATTTATTGAAAGAGTTCCAGTTGGAATGCCATGATTCAAGGAATTCTCATGTGTGTCTCTGTTTGGCTTGTCCGAGGATAGCTGTGTTGTCCCAGTCAAAGTGGTGTCCTTCTTCATCTGTATGTAAGGATACTTGTGAGAGTGGATCATATCTTTTTGTGGTTAGTTGATGTTCATGTATCCTGGTGGCTAGTTTTCTACCTGTTTGTTCGATGTACTGACTGTTACAGCCCTCCCAACCATCTAACCCAAACTTTGGGTCCGCTGCATAGATGACACCTTTGCCATCACCAAATGAAACAAATTAGAGGAAACCTACAACACCATCAATAATATGTTCACTGGCATAAAATTCACAAAAGAGGAAGAGAACAACAACAAACTGCCATTCCTACATGTAGAGCGAAAACGCAGTGGAGAACATCAAACCTGCATCTACAGAAAAACAACACACATGGACCAAATACTTAACCAATCATCCCAACACCCACAAATGAAGCTGCATTAGGGCATTATTTCACCAAGCTACCATACACTGCAGCACAGGGGAACTACAAAGAACAAAAGAGAAATACCTACACAGCATGTTCAAGAAGCATGGGTATCCAATAAACACAGTCAGCTAATTCCTCAGCAACAAACCCAAACAAGCAGACACAATGCACTCAGAAACCCTAGCCACTTTACCTGACATCAAAGACATCTCTGACATGAGCTCCAGACTACTCAGCCCTCTTAGCATCATGGTAGCCCACAAATCTACCAACACACTTAAACAGCAGCTAATGGACTTAAAATACCCTATACAATGAATGTATAGGGTATACTATTTACAAAATACCTTGCAAGGACTGTACCAACACTACATCAAACAGGCAGAAAGCGAGCTCTACCAGGATACATAAACATCAGCTAGCCACAAAAAGACTTAACCCACTATCACTGGTATCCTTTCATACAGACAAAAAAGGACACCACTTCGACTGGGACAACACATCTATCCTAGAACAAGCCAAACAGAGACATGCACATAAATATCTAGATGCATGGCATTCCAACCGAAACTCTATCAATAAATATATCGACTTGGACCTCATCTACCATCCTCTGAGAAAAAGAACTGGAAATGACATCACCCACCTAACAAAGCCGAAACACATAAATAGAAAGTGGAACATACCACCCGTGCTTCACCAGAGGCTCACTGATGATGTTACCTAGTAGGGTGATGAAACGTTTGAAAACAAACCTTCCAGCTCAGTGAGCAACCTTACATCCAGAACTCATGTTCCTCTTTCCTAGGTTCTTGGACTTTTAAAGAAGTAGCCAGCATTCTCATGACCACCATTTATCCTTTATCATAGTTGATCTTTGTTGTTTGTGGAACTACTGTCTGTGCAATTTAGCATTTGCTGACGTATTAACAATGTTTATGCTTCAAATAAAATCATTAGTTCTGAAACATTCAGATCATTCTTAGGATATAAACAACACTGTATAAATTCGTAGTCGAGTCGTAGAGATCTACAGCACAGAAAAAGATCCTTCAGCCCATCATTCTACACCAGTCAAAAACAACCATTACTCCATTTTCCATCATTTGGCCCATAGCCTTGTATGCCTTAGCATCACAAATTCACATCTAAATACTTCTTAAATGCATTGAAGGTTTCAGCTTCTACTGTCCTTACAGGCACTGAATTCTAATTTCCCACAACCCTCTGGGTGAAAAACATTTTCCTCAAATTTCCTCTAAATCTCCTATCCCTTGCCTTAAACCTGTGCCCCTGATTATTGCACCCTCCACCAAGGGGAAAAGTTGCCTTCTATATTTGATGAATCTATGTCCTTTATAATTTTATACATCTCAGTCATGTTCCTTCTCCATCTCCTCTCCTCTAAGGAAAACAGCCCCAAGTCTGTCCAATCTCTCCACGTAAATGAAACTCTCCAGTTCAGGCAACATCCTGGTAAATCCCCTTTGCATCCTCTCCAGTGTTATCACATCCCTCCCATAATGTGGGTTCCGGAACTGCACACAATACTCTAGCTGAGACCTAACCAAAGATTTACACAGGTCCAGCATAACCTCTCTGCTCTTAAACTCTGTGCTTTGGCTAATAAAGCAAGTATACTATATGCCTTCATAACCACTTTTTCCACCTGTCCTGATACTTTAGGGGAATGATGTACATGCAAATCAAGGTCCTTTTGATTCTCTGTGTTTCCCAAGGTCCAACCATTCATTATGTATTCTATTGCCTTGTTTGTCCTGCTCAAGTACATCACCTCACATTCATCTGGATTGAATTCCATTTGTCACTGATCAACCCTTTATGGATATGGATATGGATATGGATCAGCCTATCTATATCCTCGTGTAATCTAAAACTATCCTTATTAATTAGCACCCCACCAATTTTTGTATTATCTGCAAACTTACTGATAAACCCTCCTACATTCAAGTCTAAATCATTTATATAAACTACAATAGCAAGGGCCCTACCACTGACCCCTGTGGGGTACCATTGGACACAGACTTCTGGTTGGAAAACATCTCTCAACCATCATCCTCTGTTTTTGCCACTTAGCCAATTGTGGATCCAATTAGCCAACTTTTCTTGAATTCTGTGCTCTCTTAATTTTGCTATCAGTTTCCCATGTGGGACTTTATCAAAAGCTTTGCTGAAGTGCAAGTAGATGACATCAAAAGAATTACTTCATCTACACACCTAATCACCTTTTCGAAAAATTCAGTCAAGTTGGTCAGACATGACCTGCCCTTAAAAAAACCCAGGATGACTGTCTTTATTTACTCCTTGCTTCCCCAAATGCAGATTAATCCTGTCCCCCACAACTGCTTCCATCACTGAGTTTAGATTAGATTGAACGGTCTTTAGTTTCCTGGTTTATCATTGCTTTCTTCTTGAATAATGATACCATGTTGGCATCCTCCAGTCTCTGGCACATCTCCTATGGTCAAAAGGGAATTTAAAAATGTTGCCAATGCCTCTGCTATTTCCTTCTTTGCATCATTCAAGGACAACTTCATCTGAACCTGGAAATTTAACTGCTTTTAAGTGTGCTAATCCACTCAGAATGTGTTCTTTATCCATGCTAATTTTATAAATTGTATTACAGACCTCCTCCCTGATTTCTATACCCAGCTTGTCCCTCTCAGCAGCGAACAACAAAAGTATTCATTTAGAACCCTACCACCGTGGGTGGCACGGTGGCACAGTGGTTAGCACTGCTGCCTCGCAGCGCCAGAGACCCGGGTTCAATTCCCGACTCAGGCAACTGACTGTGTGGAGTTTGCACGTTCTCCCCGTGTCTGTGTGGGTTTCCTCTGCATGCTCCGGTTTCCTCCCACAGTCCAGGTGAATTGGCCATGTGAAATTGCCCGTAGTGTTAGGTAAAGGGGTAAATATAAGGGAATGGGTGGGTTGCGCTTCGGCGGGTCGGTGTGGACTTGTTGGGCCGAAGGGCCTGTTTCCACACTGTAAGTAATCTAATCTAATCTAATACCTCCTCTGGCTCCACACAGAAATTATTGTGTGATCCTGAAGGGGCCCCACTCCTTCCCTCTTTGTCCTTTTACCCTTAATGCATTTTTAAAATAACTTAGTATTTTCTTTTATTTTACTTACCATGCTCCCTTTCAGCTCTCCTAATTTTTTTAAGTTCCCTCTTGCGCAGTCTACATTCCTCTTGGGCTCTTGCTGTTTTGAGATCTTAGTATCTGTTATAGCCTCTCTTTATCTCTTAATCCAATACTGTATATCTCTGGATATCCAGGGTTCACAGCACTTGATGCTCCCACCCTTTGTCTTCACTGGAACATGTTAACCCTGTACTCTCCAATTTTCCTTCTTGAATGCATTCTATTGTTCTGAGGAAGATTTACCTGAATCTACCTGCTCCCACTCTGTCCAAATCATGACTGATTTTCTTAAATTCAGCCTTTCGCCCAATTGAGAACCTAAAATTAAGCACAGGATCACCCCCTGTGTTGTAGGGACTTCTATGTACGAGCTTAAAAAGTGCATTTTAAGCATTCCACTCCCTCTGAACCTTTCACACTATGACTATCCCAGTTACGTTGCAAAATTATTAGTAAATTTGCATATTACACCAAAGTTGGTAGTGTAGTGGACAGTGAAGAAGGTTATCTCACAACAGGACCTTGATCAGATGAGCCAATGGGCCAAACGATCCAAAGATAGGTGGAGGAGCAGTAAGTATTGAGAGGCAGGAAAGCTGCAGAAGAGTTTAGACAGTTTAGGAGAGTGGGCAAAGAAATGGCAGATGAAATACAATATGGGAAAGTATGAGGGTATGCACTTTGGTAGGAGGAATAGAGGCATGGACTATTTTCTAAATGGGGAGAAAATTCAGAAACCTGAAGTGCAAAGGGACTTGGGAGTCCGAGTCCAGGTTTCTCCTAAGGTTTACTTGCAGGTTGAGTCAGTAGTTAGGAAGGCAAATATAATGTTGTCATTCATCTTGAAAGGACGAGAATATAAAAGCAGGTATGTACTTCTGAGACTTTGTAAGCCTCTGGTCAGACCACATTTAGAGTATTGTGAACAATTTTGGGCCTCAGGAAGGATGTGTTAGCCCTGGAGTAAGTCCAAAGAAGGTTCATGAGAATGATTCCAGGAATGAAAGGCTTAACATATGAGGAATGTTTGAATGGAACTATACTCGATGAAGATTGAGAAGGATGAGGGAGGATCTGATTGAAACTTACAGAATACTGAACGGCCTGGACAGAGTGGACATTGGAAAGATGTTTCCATTGGCAGGAGAGAAGAGGATCCAAGGGCACAGCCTTAGAGTATAGGGAAGACCCTTTAGAACAGAGATAAAGAGAAACTTCATCAGCCAGAGAGTGGTGAATCTGTGGAATTTAATGCCATAGAAGGCTGTGGACGACAGGTCATTAAGTACATTTAAAACAGAGATAGGTAAGTTCTTGAATGCCAAGGAAATCAAAGGTTATGGGGTGAAAGCAGGAAAATGGGATAGAAAAACTTATCAGCCATGATTAAATGGCGGAGCATACTTAATGTGCTGAATGGCCTAATTTCTGCTCCTATGTCTTATGGTCTTATGGATCGAGGAATGACAGATGGCATTTAATTTAGATAAATGTGAGATGCTGCATTTTAGAAAGACAAATCAGAACAGGGCTTACACAGGGCTTAATGAGAAGGTCCTGGGGAATGTTGCCGAACAAAGAATCCTTAGGGATGCAGGTTCATAGTTCCTTGAAGGTGGAGCCACAGGTAGACATGGTCGTGAAGAAGGCATTTGGATCACTTGCCTTTATTGGTCAGTACACTGAGCATAGGAGTTGAATGTCATGCTGAGGCTATACAGGACTTTGGTTAGGCCACTTTTGGAATACTGCATTCACTTCTGAGCTCCCTGCTTTAGGAAAGATGCTGTGAAACTTGAAAGTGTGCAGAAAAGATTTACAAGGATGTTGCCAAGGTTGGAGGGGTTAAGCTATAGGGAGAAGCTGAAAAAGCTGGGGCTATTTTCCTTGGAGCATCAGAGGCTGAGGTACGTGAACAGGAAGGGGACTAGATTAATTTAGGATATCTGGTCTGCATGAACAAGTTGAACCAAATGGTCTGTTTCTGTGCAGTACAATTCTACAACATATGACTGTAAGTTGAAATCCCCCACTATCAGTACCTTATGACTTTTGACAGATTGTCTTTTTCAGAGATTGTACCTTATGTATAACACTGGATCACATTTAAACATTTAAAATAATAATCTGTCGTACCTTTCATTTGATCTTCAGAACTTGGCAAACTGTTGCTGCAGTTTAACATGATTGTTGTCGGTAAAGCTTCAATCAAAGCGTTGTTCAAGGAATTTCAGACAAGATTCTGTATTTCACTATAGTTGAAGATTGCTATATATTCTTCCCAATAAATGTAATAATCCTTTCTGATACTTCTATGCAGAGAATGTTGTCAAAGGTGCTTATGTGTGATGCATCGTGTACACGGCAATAAGTACAGTACACTTTGTCTCCAATAAAATGCAACCAGAAATAATGTGAGAAAAATGAACTTTGTACCCTCTGTGTAAACACTAATGACCTTTTTGATGTTTTTAAAGCACTGTACCTATAACGTGTTCTTCATACAACGTCTGAAACTACAGATACTTATCTATAATATTCCCTGAATCAAGTTAAAAAAATTAAAAGGAAATACTTAGGTCCAATATTTACCATCTACAAAGGGTTAAAGTATTATCAGTCAGAGACTGGTACCAGTCAGCAAAAGCAAACATTTTTATCATGCTGCAGGAATGTCATATGTACACAGTGAGTCTCAGAATTAAGAGAAATGGATTATTTCAAAATTTACTGTAAAGTTAGATCCCTGAAGTATCAAGATATTTAATCAGGACATAACAAATAAGGATTTCTTTGTAGTTCATAGCATAAAAGAAGTTTGCAATTTTAACATCTGGATTGTGAATTTTCATTTTAAATTTGATTTCTGTTAGCTGCTTTCCTCACAATTTCAAATGTGGTCTGAAATACAAAGCTGGAAAGAAATTATTAAAAGCTGATTGTTTGAAGCAAATTAACTGAGTGCTGGGTAAAACTTGTAAATAGGGTAGAAGTGTAAATTTGGGTAAGTTCACATAATCATTATATTAATCAAGAGTAGTTATTTCAGTTTAGTAAACTTGGTCGAACAAGGATTTATATAATCAGGTTAATATACATGAAACAAAGTTCCTTGATTTTGCATGTTATAATAGAAAAAAAATCAAATGGGTTTCATTATGTAGTGATTGTAATGAGGCCAGCCAGGTGGACATCATAGAATTTGAGTTCCTTGAGTGGGGCTGTAACCTGGTCCTATCAGGGAGCCCTGGCTCACAGAGAATTAGCTGTGAGAAGTCACACCAATGTTAAATAGATGGTGAGTTGGTGACAGTATACCAAGGGGTTATTTCAGAGGTGACAAGAGGAAAAAAATATGCTTTTGAAGAAATTTGCTCACAGCTGTCAGCTGTGAGAGGGTTAAGTATTTCTGGTATCATGCCATTATTTGGGAAGTTTGACTCATTTGATCCTACCATCCAAGACTGATTCCAGTATGTGGAAAGAATGCTTTGTAGTAAAAGTCTCGGGCGTAAGCCTGATGGGATGAAATTGGTTGAGAAAGATTCATCTTGATTGGTTTAACATTTTTCAATTAGAAAATGGCTGCCTGAGGGAACTACTAAGTAAGTACAGTTTATGGAATGGGCAGCCAATGATTATGCTAATTGGGAAGTCCGACTAGTCAGTTCACCTTTGTGGGTATTTTAAACAAACAGTAAACTGCTTCTCACAGCTGGCTAAATATCCAATCCCTCACATAGAAGAGTTATACGTAAAGCTGGCGGGGGAGGCTTGCCTTTCACAAAACTGGGCATGAGCCATGCGTGCCTGCAATTGTGGTTAGATGGAGATTCCCAGAATTATGCTACAATATAAGGGGTTGTATCAATATATAAGACCACCATGTGGAGTATCATCAGCATGTGCCATTTTTCAGGGATGATGGAGAGCATTTTCTAATGTCTACTCCAGGTTACCATTTATCAGGATGATGTGCTAATAAAGAAACCTTAGTGAACTTGAACATCATCCTTAAATGTTTCTCCTAGGCGGGCATATGCCTTAAATGGGAAAATGTGTGTTCCAGGCATCCAACATACCTACTTGAGCTACAGAATTTACAAGACCAGGTTACACCCATTGGAAGATAAAGTGAGGCCAATCAAAGGTGACCCAGCTGAGAAAGGGTCAGCCTTGGAAATGGTCTTGCAGCCTAGTTGTAGCCTATAGGAAAGTGAAGAAGCAGCTCTCATTGCCTAAGGTGTTGGAACACTATGTTCCTGAGTCAGATCTGGTACTGACATGTGATGCCTCCCCATATGGTACTGGTAAATTTTGGCTCATAGATGGCTTAATGGAAAAGAATGCCCAATAGTGTATGCATCCTGGGCTTTGGCTAATGCAGAGTGAAAATACACCCAGTTAGAGAAGGAAGGTTTTCTTAGGTGTGAGAATGTTCCAACAATACCTGTATGGATGTAAATTTGTAACAGTAACAGACCACTACCCCTGCTGGGACTACTCAAAGAGGACAAGGCCATACCGCCCATAGCTTCAGGTCAAATTCAACAGTGGGCTGTCATTCTAAATGCATACAATTACAAGTTGAAACACTATCCAGGTGGCTAAGTAACAAATGTGGCTGCCTTAAGTTGCCTCCTGCTAGCATTTACACCACTAGAGGTACTGCCAATGGAAGAGTCCACTTTCTGGACACCCTTCGGTGATGGCTGGCAATATTAGACTGTGGACACAAAAGGATCTGATCTTGGCAAACCTAAAACAGCTGCTGGTGATGGGGGAAACTAAAGGGCCATCACAGCCAGAACTGAAACCTTTCTGGACTTGGCAAGACCAGATCACCATTGAGGATCGCACTTTATTACGAGGAGCAAGAGTGATTGTCTGAGCAAAGGTCACTGCCAGGTACAAGCTGAACTCCACCAGGGTCATCCAAGGGTGTCCAAAATGAAGATATTGGTGAGAGCAGGTGGCCAGGACTGAATGCAACCATGGATACAACCATGGAGAGAGAAATGGCTCTTAAAATTACTGAAGAGGTTCTGGAATTTGAAGGTGATTCTCAGATTTACCAAGAAAGTTTAAAAGGAAAGAAAAAGGCCATACTTTTAGAATTAGAAAATAAGTTAAATTTGGATTTAACCAAGGACAAAAGTAAAGCTGAAATTCTAAGGGAATTACTCAAACACTGAGGTGTGTCAGAAAAACAGACAAGTGCAGTAGAGGTAGAAAAATTTAAATTATAATTGAGGAAAATGGAGTTAGAAGGCAAACAAAGGGAGAGAGAGAAAAAGGAAAAAGAGAGAGAGGGGAAACAGAGAGAGAGAGAGAGAAGGTTCTTGGCAGACCAAAGAGAGAGAGAAGAGAGAATTTGAACTTGAGAAGTTGTGACTTAGCGAAGTCACGTTAACAGGATGGAGATTAAAAGAGAAGGTAGAGAAGGTATATATATATATATATCAAATCTCTGCCACATTTTGATGAGAAAGATGTTGAAGCATTCTTTATTTCATTCGAAAAATTGGCTAGGCAGATGGAGTGGTCTGAGGATTTTTGAGTAATGCTAGTTCAGACTAAACTGGTAGGCACAGCAAGTGAGGTGTTTGCTGCACTGTCAGATGAGGTGTCAAGTGATTATGAAGAGGTTAAACAGGCTATTATAAGTGTTTGTGAATTGGTACCAGAAGCATATAGACAGCAATACAAAAACGGAACTAGGTCAGCCTTCAGTTGAGTTTGAAAGAATTAAACACAGTAATTTTGATCAACGGGTGCGCGCTTTGAAAATAGATAGAACATTTGAGGCTCTAAGAGAGATTATTGTGCTGGAGGTGTTTAAAAACTCACTTCCAGAGATGGTAAGAATTCATGTGAGGAACAAAATGTTCAGGAAGTGAGAAGGGCAGCAGAATTAGCAGATGAATACTTACTGGTGCATATGACAAGCTTCCAGAATTTCATCCTGTGAGGGATCCTACATTACTAAACCAAGAGTTGCAGGAGAGTGCACAGCCGAGGCAGGGGCTGGGTATGGAGTTAGTACCTGATCTCGACAAAGAATTCACCTCTGTGGGTAAAGTTTACTCCAAAAGAACAGGGGGGTGAAGGACAAGTTATAATTTTGAGAGATACAGGATATAACCAGTTGCTGATAGTAAGGTATGAAAGAATATGCACTCACTCTGATCTGTTACCCGTGAGTGTGGCAATTTGTAGGATAGATGCACAGACATTTAGCGTTCCTCTATGCAAGATCAGGTTGGAGTGCCAACTTAAGACTGGGGAAATTACAATGGGAGTGATTGACAGAGTGTCAGTTCCAAGAATTCAGTTTGTTCTTGGGAATGATTTGGCAGGATCCAAGGTGGGAGTGTTACCCCTTATTGTGGAGAAGCCCAAGGAAGACCAAGAAACTGAGGAGTTAAAACAGAAATATATCCTGGTATTTTCCCAGACTCTGTAGTAACCAGATCCCACTATCATCAGTCACTGCACGAAGTGAAAAGTAAAGAGAAAGATGAAGGAGTTGATGTTCAATTAGTGGACACCCTGTTTGACATAATGGTGCAGGAAAATCCTGAACAGGCAGAGGGTCAGACAGAAGTGTTTAGTCCTGAAAGGCTAAGAAACTTGCAACAGCAAGACAAGACGATAAAGAATACATATGTGGATACATACTTTGAAAAGGAGGCAGAGAATATTCTGAAAGGAGGGTTATTATCTGAAAGATAGAATTCTCAGACAGAAATGGAGTCCACAGCAGGTTAGTGCAGAGGAGAAATGGGCCGAACTACTTGTAGGAGGTCACCTAGGGGTACGAATGACTCAGGCTAAGGTACAAAAACATTTTTATTGGCCTGGAATGCACAAGGAAGTGGCTAACTATTGGCATACGTGTCATACATGCCAGATGTTAGGTAGGCCACAGGCGGTAATGGAACCCGCACATTTTGTTACCAATTCCTGCATTCAAAGAGCCTTTTACCCAGGTTATAATTGATTGTTAGGTCCCCTCCTGAGAACTAAAAGTGGGAAACAGTACTTATTAACCATAATGGATGTGTCTACCAGATTTCCGGATGCAATTCCATTATGGAGTATCAGGGCAAAAAGGATAGTAGAGGGGTTAATAGCTTTCTTCACCGGTATGAGCTACCCAGAGAGATTCAGTCAGACCAAGGGTCAAAATTTACTGCTAGGCTGTTTAAGGAGGTTATGGATAGCTTAGGAATACAGCAATTTAAATTCAGCGTGTATCATCCTGAATCCCAGGGAACTTTAGAAAGGTGGCATCAGACCTTGAAGACCATGTTGAGAGCATACTGTCAGGATTACCTGAATGATTGGGATAAAGGTATCCCATTCATATTGTTTGCCATTAGAACAAATCTACTCAGTTTACTCCCTTTGAGTTAATATTCGGTCATGAAGTGAGAGACCCTTTGAAATTAATTAAAGAAAAATTGGCAGGACCAAAGTCTGAGATCTCACACTTAGATTATGTATTGGAGGTGAGGGAGAGACTAAATTGAGTAGGTGAGTTAGCTAAACAGCACCTCAAGAGGGCACAGTATAGAATGAAACAGGTGGCAGATAAAAGATCTGAGACTCGGACGTTCTTCCAAGAGGATAATGTATTAGTTAGTACTGTTACTTCAAAGCCAGGTTTAGTGGTCCCTATCAAATTAAGAAAAAGTTGAGTCAGGTGAACTATCTAGTAAAGGTGGCAGATAGAAAAAAAGGTATCGGGTATGTCATGTGAATATGTTGACTCGGACGTTCTTCCAAGAGGATAAT
The DNA here is from genome assembly GCF_004010195.1 of Chiloscyllium plagiosum. Taxonomy (NCBI): domain Eukaryota; kingdom Metazoa; phylum Chordata; class Chondrichthyes; order Orectolobiformes; family Hemiscylliidae; genus Chiloscyllium; species Chiloscyllium plagiosum. Next base: position 47,763,644 of record NC_057719.1, read on the forward strand.
GTATTAGTTAGTACTGTTACTTCAAAGCCAGGTTTAGTGGTCCCTATCAAATTAAGAAAAAGTTGAGTTAGGTGAACTATCTAGTAAAGATGGCAGATAGAAAAAAAAGGTATCGGGTATGTCATGTGAATATGTTGAAACCATACTATAGGAGAGAGAAAGAACTGGAGAAACAGGTGTTTGTTACTGCCCCGCAGATTGAGGGATCAAATCCAGACGATGTGGATTTTGATGTGCCTCAAAATAGTTTTTAAAAATGAAGAAGTCCTTGAGGCGTTGGATAGCTCAGTAAGTTATCTGTCTCAGGAACATAGAATGCAGTTGAAAGATTTGTTACTGCAGTACAAGGGCATATGTAAGAATCAGATGGGGAGAACTAATGCTATTGTACATGAAGTAGATGAAGGGAATACTGCTCTGATAAAACAACACCCCTATTGGCTTAATCCTTTCAAAGCCAGACACGTCCAGATGGAAGTGGATACCATGGTCGACAAGAACATCGTCAAGCCAAACCAGAGTGAGTGGAGTTTGCCAATCGTCAAAGTTTCCAAACCGGACAGAGCTCAACCATTCTGTGTGGATTATCGGAAGGTCAACGTCGTTACAAAATCAGACTCCTATCCAATTCCTAGATTGGAGGACTCTTTCGAGAAAGTTGGACAAGTTAGTTACATCACCAAGTTGGACTTAACGTGTGGTTACTGGCAAGTACTTTTAACAGAGACGGCGAAAAAGATTTCTGCATTTGTAACCCCAAATGCGCTATATCAGTTTAAAGTGATGCCCTTTGGAATGAAAAACACTTCAAATCATGTTGATCTTGTTGATGATGATCTTGCTTCATTGCACATCCTGTGCAGTGTAACCTGTATGCCTCACTCTATCTAAGCACCCTACATCGCTAAGTACTTGCTTACTATGATCTGCCTGTATCGCTCGCAAACAAAGCTTTTCATTGTAATTCAGTACATGTGAGTACAATAAATCAAATCCAAGCGAATGATCAGTTCTTGGTGTTAGATTGAAAAGCCAATTGATGCCTGATTACAATTTATAGTCACAGAATCATAGTAAAAACATATCTGCCAAAAGTGCTAAAGTTTTGAATCATTATATCTAGAAATTCTCATTGGTGGAATGGTAATGTTTGAATACAAGTTCCATTGCAATTTAATAAGGTTTAGTCCAGTAAAAGTCTGAGCAACAAGTACCATATTTATATTTTAAGAACAAGACAAGACATAGAGTCATAGAGTCCTACAGCTCAGAGACAGGTCCTTTGGCCCAAACTGGTCCATGCCAACCAAAATGTCCACCCACGCTAACCCTATTTCTCTGCACTTGGCCCATACTCTTCTAATTCTGGATTAGTGGTGCTGGAAGAGCACAGCAGTTCAGGCAGCATCTGAGGAGCAGTAAAATCGACGTTTCGGGCAAAAGCCCTTCATTAGGAATACAGGCAGAGACCCTGAAGGGTGGAGAGATAAGTGAGAGGAGAAAGTAGCATAGAGTACAATAGGTAATTGGGGGAGGGGATGAAGGTGATAAGTCGGTGGGGGGGGATAGGTGGAAAAGAAGATAGGCAGGTAGGACAAGTCATGGGGACAGTGTTGAGCTGGAAGTTTGGAACTGGGGTGAGGTGGGGGAAGGGGAAATGAGGAAACTGTTGAAGTCCACATTGATGCCCTGGGGTTGAAGTGTTCTGAGGCGAAAGATGAGGCGTTCTTCCTCCAGGCGGTCTCGTGGTGAGGGAGTGGCGGTGAAGGGTCTAATCCTTTCCTATCCATGAATTTGTCCAAATGCCTTTTAAATATTGTTAATGTATCCCCCTCAACTACTTCCACTGGCAGCTCATTCCATATGCGTACCACCCTCTGTGTAAAAAAGTTGTCCCTCAGGTTTTCTTTTATTCTTTCTCCTCTAACCTTAAATTCATGCCATCTAGTCCTCGATTCTCCTACCCTGGGAAAAAGACTGAGTGCATTCACCCTATCCATGCCTCTCATGATCTTACACACCTCTATAAGATGTCCCCTCAGTCTCCTACGCTCTAAAGGAAAAAGTCCTAGCTTGTCCAACTTCTCTCTATAACTCCATTGAGTCCAGGCAACATCTTTGCAAATTTCTTCTGCACTCTTTCCAGTTTAATAACCCCCTTCCTATAACAAGCTAACCAAAACTGAACACGATACACCAAATGTGACCTCACCAATGTCCTGTATAACTGAAACATAACCTCCCAATTCCTATACTCAATGCCCTGACTGATGAAGGCAAGTATGCTAAAAGCCTTCTTCACCGCCTCGTCAACCTGTGACTCCACTTTCAGAGAACTGTGAACCTGAACTCCAAGATCCCTCTGTTCGACTATACTCCTTAAGACCCTACTATCCACCGTGAAATTCCTGCTTTGATTTGACTTTCCAAAATGCAACACTTCACACTTATCTACATTAAACTCCGTTTGCCATTTCTCGGCCCACTTCTCCAGCTGATCCAAGTCCTGCTGCAATTTCTGATAACCTTCCTCATTGTCCATGAAACTGCCTATTTTAGTGTCATCAGCAAACTTATTAATCATACCTTGTACATTGTCATCCAAATTATTGTGTAGATAACAAACACTAATGGGCCTGACACCTGAGGCTTTCCACTAATCACATGCCTCCAGTCTGACAAAAGCATCCTTCCACTATTACCCTCTGCTTCCAACCATTGAGCCAATTTTATATCCAATTTGCCAGCTCGCCAGCCATGTGGAACCTTATTAAAGACCTTACGAAATCCATATAGACTACATCTACCGCCCTGCCCTCATCAACCTTCCAGTCACTTCATCGAAGAACTCTAACGAATTTGTAAGTCATGATCTCCCACTCACAAACCATGCTGACTACTCTTAATCAAACCCTGTTTTTCCAAATACATGTATGTCTCATTTCTGAAAATCTTCTCAAGTAACTTACCTTCCACAGGTGTTAAGCTTACTGGTCTATAGTTCCCAGGCTTTTCTTTGCAGCCCTTCTTGAATAATGGCACAACATTCGATCCCTGCAGTCTTCCAGGACCTAATGATGATGCAAAAATCTCCGCCAGGACCCCTGCAAATTCTTCTCTAACCTCTTACAGTGTTGTTGGATTTTTCTGGTAAGGACCAGGAGATTTATCCACCTTCATACATTCTAATACGTCCAACACCACCTCTACTGTGATATGGACTGTCCCCAAGATATCACCACTAACTTCCCTAAGTTCCCAAGACTTCATGTCTTTCTCCGCGGTAAACACAGAAGAGAAATATTCATTGAGGACCTTACCCATCTCCTGCAGTTTTACACATACTGTCCACTTTAGTCCTTGAGGGGCCCTATTCTCTCTCTAGTCATTCTTTTTCCTTTAATATACTTAAAGTACCACTTTCGATTCACCCTAATCTTCTCAGCCAGCTCTATCTCGTGCCCCCTTTTTGCCCTCCTGATTTACTTCTTCATAAACTCCTGTATTCCCTGTATACCTTTAGGGATTCCCTTAGTCCCAGCTGTCTGTACCTGAGCCACGCCTCCTTTTTTCTGGTAAAAGCCTCAGGATCTCTTGTCATCAAGAGTCCCTAAGGCTGCCAACCATCCCTTTCTGATGAAGGGCTTTTGCCTGAAATATGGATTTCTCCTGCTCCTCGGATGCTGCCTGGCCTGCTGTGCTTTCCCAGCACCACTCTAACCTTGAACCTTGCCTTTCACCCTCACAGGAACATACAGACCTTGAATTCTAGCTATTTCACTTTTAAAGGCCTCCCACTTACCAAAGGTCCCTTTGTCTGCAAACAAACTACTCCAAATCAACTCTAGCAAGCTCCTGTCTAAATTCATCAAAATTCGCCTTGTCCCAATTTATAACTTGAACCTGTGGACCAGTGACATTGTGAAACTATTTCACTGAGGCTCCTTTGATGGGCGTCAAACACAAATTCAGTACATTGTTGAAAGGATACAGTGTAACCAATTATCAGATTCTTTCTTAGACGTATTGACCTGAATATTTACAGAAAGCTGTAGGGGAAATGTAGAAGGTCTCTAAAATAACACTGTAATTTTTATCATTAGTTTCCAGTCTGGCTTGACAGACTGGCCTGCTTGTGCTGTTTACTGAGGTGATATATATGAATATTATGAATTGCATTGTTGTTATCACAACCTCTACTTGGATAAGTATGATTAAAAGTCCATGAGATCTTTGTTCATAAAACGATCCCTCCATACCGTGGATCATCCAAGAAAACCTTCTTTGAACTGCTACTGATGAAATGACATATTTCCTTAAATAAGGAGACCGAAACTGCTCACAGTAATCCAGGTGTGCTATCACCAATACCTTGTACAGTTGCAATAAGACTTCCCTACTCTCATACTCCGACCCCCTCGGAAAAAAAGGCCAATGTTCTATTAGCATTCCTGAGTACCTGCTACACCTATGTGCTAACTTTGAGTATTTCATGTAAAAATACCCTCATGTCCCTTTGTGTTGCAGCTTTCTTTAGTTTTTTCTCCATTTTAAATAACATTCTGCTTTTTTTTTCTCATTTTCAAAATAAACAACTTTGCATTTTTCCACATTAGATTCCATTTGCCAATTTCCTTAACTTTTCAATATCTTTCTGTAAACTGTTTGTACCCCTCTCACAACCTGCCTTTCCACCCATTTTTGTGTAGTCTCCAAGTTTAGCAACAGAACATTCATTTCCTTCCTCCAAATTATTTATATATATTGTAAACAGTTGCAGAGTCATAGAATCATACAGCATGGAAACAGACCCTTCAATCCAACAGTCCACATCCTATACTAAACCAGTCCCACCTGTCTGCACTTGCCCTCCATCTCTCCATGAACCTTTCCTGTTCATGAATTTATCCAAATGTCTTTTAATTTTAACTATACCTGCATCCACCACTTTCTCTGGCAAGTCACATCAAACACGAACCACTCTCTGTGTGAAAAAGTTACCCCTGATAGCCTTTTTAAATCTTTCTCCTCTCACCTTAAAAATATGTCCCCTAGTGTTGAATCTATTCACCCTACGGAAAAGACTTTTGTCATTCGCTTTATCTATGCCCTCATGATTTTATACATCTCAATAAGGATACCCCTCAATCTCCTACACTCATCTGCATTCTTGAACCACTGCAGTCCATTCAGAATGCCATTAGGGAGGGAATTCCAGGATTTTGACCTGGCAACACTGAAGGAACAATAATGTAGTTGCAAGTAAGGATGGCCAGTGGCCTGAAGGGGAACTTGCTGGCAATGGTGCTCCTATGTATCACTACCTTGAATTCTAGATGGTTGCAAGGTGGGGGGATGGAGGGGGGCAGAGGAGGGGAGGCACTTGTTCAGAAATATTAAGGACATCTGTTTTTAGTGTCGGTGTAAATAAAGTGATAACATTTGTGTAGCCGTATTTCCTTTTGACCCCAAGGCTGGAAGCTACACAAATTTTACAGCTGAATTTTGGATAACTGAATTTCTGGTTTATATTGAAGACTCTGAACAAAACTCATACTCAATAGGAAAAGAACTTATAATTTAATAAGCTGAGTGGAATATGCACATAACAGAACAACCGTGATACATTTTCATGTATTCCACACTGAGCAGATTTGAATTTATGAAGCCCAGCTCTTTAATCTTAATCATTCTGGAATGCGAATGTCTCATAACCCTTACAGGCTAGGAAAACACAAAGACTGAAACTGAGATAGTAAGAAAGTTGGAAGATGTTCATACGCGTGAGAGAGAAAACGTTCTTCTGTAAATTACAATCACTGACCTAAGGGTTCAAGGGACACGAGCTGAGAGAGAGAGAGAGAGAGAGAGACAGGACAGAAGCTGGTGAAAAGGTTAACTCTTTGTGATCTGTTTTGAGTGGACACTTGCTTGTCATGGAATGAATGTTTGTGTGTTGTTCCCTGGAGCTTGAGATCTGGGAAGGTTATGAATTTAGTTTGCATTTTGGGAATCTTAGATGATTTTAAAAGAAAAAGCCATTTTATAGGACAATGATACTGGGCATGTTAGCTGAGTGAGGTTATCTCATCACCTTTTCCACATAGTTTAGACTAGTCTCTCATTATGATGCACTGGTAAAAGGGAAGCTTATCTAGGCAAGGCAACTGGCCATTTGACCTGGCTTGAACAGGGTTTCCCACTTTGATGTGCATGTAGCTTAATTAGTCAAGCGTACTCAGACCTGTCAATAAGTTTCTCTTCCTCGAAAAACTTTTGCCATTTTATTACTGCTTCCTCTCTGATTAAGGACATGTGGCGTTTTGGTAATTTTAGTACTAATTTCTGTGTAAAGACATCTTGTTTGCAGCAATAAGGGGAGTAGCCTGAGAGATCTTAGGGGTAAGAGCAGGCACTGCTACTCTGCTAATGGTTTTAAAATCTTACTCAAACCAGGTTTGTAAGTATCTATGTTATAGTGTAACATTGATGCCATTGGTAAATAAAGGTAATAATTTAGACTAAACTGTCTGTAAGAGTTTTGTATTCCATACTGCCACAGAGTATGATCTCCAGGATGAACCAAGAGAGGCTTACAGGTCGAGTCCGTTAGGAATTCCCTGAGCTGTCTCGAATCGATACTTTAACATGGATGGTACCAAACTTCTTGAGTGTTGGTAGAGCTGCACCCATCCAGGCAAACAGTGAACACTCAATCACACTCCTGACCCATGTGCCATTGATTGTGAACAGGTCTTGAGAGACTCAGGATGCAAGTTACAAGCTGCAGTATTCCCAGCCTCTGAGCCGCTTCCAAAAACACAGTATTCACAAGACGAAAGTGGGGACTGCATATGCTGGAAATTAGAGTGGAGAGTGTGGTTCTGGAAAAGCACAGGCGGTTCGGAGCATCTGAGGAGCAGGAGAATCAATATTTCAGGCAAAAGCTCTTCATCAAGAACCATCTCCACAAGGCTAGACCAGGTCAGTTTCTGGTCAATGGTAACCCCCAGGATGTTGATAGCAGGGGATTCAGCAATGGCAGTATCATCAAATGCTATGAGGCAAAGGCCAGATTGTCTCTTATTAAAGATAGCTGTTGCCCAGCATTTCTGTGGAACAAATATTATTTGGAACCTCTCAGCGTGAACTGGAATGTACATTTGCTGCAATTGGATAATAACAACACTGGCATCTGAAGAGCCATGAATGGTGCTGAACATTGATGATTGCACAATGACCATTCCCACTTCTGACCTTATAATGAAGAGCAGGTCATTGATGAAGTAGCTGAAGATAGTTGGGCCTAGGACACCATCCTGAGGAACTCGTGTAGAGACATCCTGGAGCTGAGACTCATAAAATCAGAAGTGAAGATCTTCACTAATTACTGCTCAATGTTCATCACTGTTCCTGATTCCCAGTGACTGAAGCATGCCCACATGCAGCAAGACTTGGCCAACATCCTGTTTGGGCTGACAGTTGACAATTAACACTAACACCGCATATGACAGGCAATGACAACTCCAAAAAGAGAGAACCTAACCATCACCCCACAACAACCAATGGCACTAGATGACAGAATCCCCCGCTATCAAAATTGTGGGAGCTACCATTTAGCCTTATACATATTGCAACAAGAGCAGACTAGATGACAGGACACCTGCAGCAACTCACCTCTTGATTCCCTACAGCCTGTCCACCATTTACAATTTACAAGAGTGTGATGGAACACTCCCGACTTGCTTCAATGAGTGCAACCCCAAACAACACTCATTTGACAACCGTACAGGACAAATCTGCCCTCCTGACTAGCACTATATTCACAAAGATCACATTTCTCCCCCACCACACATGCTCAGTAGCAGCAGTGTGCCCCACCCACAAACTGTACTGCACAAATTCACCAACCCTCCCCAGCCAGCACCTTCCGAACCCATGACCTTCTGAACCCATGACCAATTACAATCTTAAAGGACACATACAGCGGCTATGTGGAAACACCACTATCTACAAGCTCCCCCCACCCAGGCTTTTGTCCATCTTGACCTGGAAATACATCGCTGTTCCCTCAGGGTCACTAGGTTACCACTTCAGGCTGTCTCAGAGCTGTCCTTCCCACAGTTCCAATTCATTCTCAGACCGTTCAACGTTCGAACAAGAAACATTTTCACTTCCTTTTGGGCATTAAAAACGCAAACTGAATAACTGCATTCGTCTGGAATCTTTATTTCCTTCCCTTCCCTCTGACTCCATTCTTTCTTCGACCCCTGTCGAGTATTTATTATCCCTTTTGACTTTCCAGTCTTTGATGCTGAACATTCTGTACTTCGCAACATTTTTAGTTTTATCCTCTGCAGCTCAATAAATTTCAGTCAAGACATGACGTTGAACTCTTCTTCCTCCGCATCCACCTCCTTGCTCATTGCTTGGATAGGAGTGCTCTCACCACCCATGGACACCTTTACCCACTCCTAATACTGTCCCTCCAATCTCTCCCTGTGGTCTTTTATCTTGACTTGATCATTGAAAAATGTGAACGTGATATCAGTCACCTTAATTTCTCTGCGCCCTCACCCATTTGAACCAATCTTCCTCTGAACTGGCTGCTCTCAGATTCAATCCTGACTTTGTCATTAAGCCTTCCAACAAGGGTGGTGCTGTTGTTGTCTGGCGTACTGACCTCTAGATTATGAAGACTGAGCACCAACTCTCAGATATCACCTCCCCTGGACCATGATGCCAGCATCGAGCATCTGGCCATTATGACCATGACTCTCAACAATCTCACCTCATCTGGGGATCTCCCGCCAAAAGCCCACCAGCCAGTAGACCCCCATTCTGTATAGCCCTCTTCTACCTTCTCCCCAAAATCCACAAAGCAATATTGCCCAGGCAGACTCATTGTTTCTGCCTGTTCCTGCCACATGGAACTTATTTCTTCCCATCTCTGCTCGATTTTTCTGTGGCTTTGTCCAATTTCACTCCACTTACATTCACAATGCAACTGACACTTTATGTCAGTTTCAAAATTTCAAGTTCATGTTCTCTAGCCACCTTTTCTTCACCATGAATGTGCAATCCCTTTACACATCCATGCTCCATCAGGATGGTCCTAGGGCTCTTCCTGAAAGAAGGCTTGAACCATTTCCATCCACTACCACCCTCCTCTGCCTGGCTGAGTTCATCCTCACTTTGAGGACGAACTTTTCCTTCAATTCCTCTCACTTTATTCAGATCAATGTTGTGGCCATGGCAACATGCTGCGATGATGTAAGAGACTGATCTTTCACCCTTGCCTACTTTTAATCTTAACATATGCATTTTAGCTGAAAATGTTATCTCTTTTACTGAAGTAACCTTCAACACTGTAATAAAATAACCTTTATCATGTGCAAAGTTGAAGATCCAGGTACTCACTGAAAGAATAAAGCCAGAGGATTCCACAGTTTTGGATAAATAGAAATGAACTGCACTATGTAAAGCTACAACAGTAATATAGTCTATTATATTATTCACAATGTATATTCTTGCAGCCAGGATTAACATGTGATTAATATGACTAATAAATAAATTGAATAAGCATCCTACAAAGCATATCAAATAGCAAATGTGGTCAAGATAGATTTCACAGTTTACCCAGCAATGACACCCAGGTGTCTGTGACAGAGTGGATCATCAAATCTGATTAAGCTTCACAACAGACTTCAATTTCTTCTCTTTCGATGACCTAGCTTTAGAACTCCCTTAAAACGGAATTTTAGCACTTACCAGAACAACTAGTGAATTGTGTGGCGTGAGCGAGAAGGCCTAAAATTTAACAAACAACTGGGACAAAATCTCAGAGTTCTGAGGCAAGCCTTTTAGCCAACTCACCTCATCACTCAGTCACTATCTCTAATTTGCTTCTGGGAGTGACAGGTATAATTCTATCCTGCACTACCCTCCCAAGAGGACTGATAACATACCTTTTCACAGGATGGGTTTGGTGACAGTCATTTACGTACAGTGGTCCCTTAACTCTTGTTGTCCACGACATCTTTGTTGACAAGTAGAGCTTATGCATCTGGGGTATAAACAAGTTTTGTCTCACAAAAAATTCTTACTTGAGCATCTCTTCCTGATTTTGTTTCATTTTTACAATTAACAGATTTTATACAGTTAACTGTCACTAACAGAGAGCTTCAGAGCTAATTACAAATACAAAGATCATGTTGGATATATTGGTCAAGGCTATTTGTGAAAAACTGAAAAAAAATTCAAAGCTTCACAGCATGTGACAAATATCAGCAAAGACCTAAGGAAATATTGAATTTTCAAATTCAATGAAACAAATTTTCAGTTTAATTCCATCCATTATTTCTTCGTGCTAATATTACAATGAAACATGGATTATTTATTCTGGATCAATACATCTACAAAAAAAAACAATAATAGGGTGGCTCAGTGGCTCAGTGTTTAGCATTGCTATCTCACAGCTCTCGATGTGGTCTCCTCTACACTGGGGAGACAAGACGCCAACTCATGGAACTTTTCAAGGAACATCTCTGGGACACATGCACCAAACAACCCCACTGCCTTGTGGCAAACCACGTCAACTCACTCTCCCACTCTGCCAAAGACATGCAAGTTCTGGGCCTCCTCCATTGCCAAATCCAAGCTTGTAGGAAGAATGCCTCATCTTCCATCTTGGGATCCTTTGACCACACAACATCAACATCAACTTCACTAGTTTCCTAATCTCCCCTCTCTCCACCTCAACCTCCAACTCAGCACCACCCTCTTGAACTGTCCATCTACCTTCCCATCTATCCGCTCCACCCTCCCCTCCGACCTATCACTATCACCCCGTAACTGCATCTACCTCTCACCTTCCTAGCTACCTTCCCCCCACTCCTACCCTCCTATTTATCTCTCAGCCTTCTTCCTCCCCACACCCTCCCTCACATTCCTGATGAAGGGCTTAAGAGCTAAAAATCAACTCTCCTGCTCTTCAGATACTGTCTGATGTGCTGTGCTTTTCCAGCGCCACACTTTTTCAACTCTGTCTGCCAGGATTCACACTTAAAACATGAAAGAAGCAAGAATACTCAGCAGCTCACGTACCATCAGCCCACAAACCTTTCTTCACAACTATGCTATAACGTAAAATGGATGGTAGTTAATCACAGCCTCTTGTAAATCTCTCCCAGTTTTCATTTTCATTGAAGATAATAATTGAAGGATCATACTGGAGAGAAGTTGTGCATATTTTTAAACTTTCTTCTTTCAACTATACATTCACTAAACAAACTATCAAAGTTTCAGTTGTGACTAAGCTCAAGTGAATCCAGTTAACAATCCTGGAGCAAAATTCATAAGTATTTACCTACAAAAGGGATTTCAAGTGAGAGGAGAGAGATTTTTTAAAAAAGACATGAGAGGCAGGTATTTTACACAGGGGATGGTTTCTATGTGGAATGACCGTCCTGAGGAAGTAGTGGATGTGGGTACAATTACGTTTAAAAGACATTTGGATAAAAACATGAATAGGAAAGGTTTGTAGGGATATGAGTCAGGAGCAGGCAGGTGGGACTAGTTTAGTTTGGGGTTATGTTCGGCATGGACTGGTTGGATCCAAGGGTCTGTTTTTGTGCTGTATAACTCTCTAAAAGGGGAGGACAAGGAAATGGAGCAGAGCAGATTTCGGAGTTTCAGAGGTTGCATCTGTGCTGTACATAACAGTATGTAACTCAAACTTTGAGTAAAAAACAACTTTTCTGCTGTTTTCTAAACAAAGCTTACAGTGTTAGGTTAGCTTTAATGTAAAGAATGCAAAACAAATATTGATGGAAGGAGGTAATATTACGAGCGCAATATGTTGGCCACTTCCAAAATTCGATCGCACCGTTCTATGGAGTACGTAGCGACTCTCCACTTCCTGCTTCCAGTTCGCGGCCACATTTTATTCCAAGTTATACACTTCACAAAATATTGAAAATATCAATTAATATATAATGATATGAATTTCTGCAGGTTATTTCATTTGTTTCAAAGGCTTCAGCAACCATTCTGCGCGGTTTAATTCCAAAATAGGGGCATGTCTGAACTGGGTTGTGTAGCCACACCCGGGGAAAGGCAACGCAGTGAAACTCCCAGGGCGTTGGCAGAGCATGAAAAAATCTCACATCACAGAGTGCAGTTTAAATCAGGATTCAGGTCAGCTGTCAGCATAGCTTCTCGGGCCGGGTATTGGGGTCACTAGGGGTGGGAATCAGGCCGGGTATTAGGGTCATTCGGGGTGACGATTGGGCCAGGTATGAGGGTCACTAGGAGTGGGGATCGGGCCGGATATTAGGGTTTTCTGGGGTGAGGGGGACTGTGGCCGGATATTAGGGTTTTCTAGGGTGAGGGGGGTTGTGGCCGGGTATTAGGGTTTTCTTAGAGTAGGTGTGTGACTGGTATCACCATAAATGTCAACAAAGCCCAGTAAAACTGCATTGCACCTGGTAGTTTGTAGCTACTGTTCTCAGAATGAAAATTATTATTATTAGCAACTGTGCTAAGAATATGGTTTCTACAGAAACAGAAACAGAGCTACAATTACCTACAATGGCAACAGGTTTAACAGAAGCAACTCCCTGAACTCCAAAACCCTTATGATAAAACAAGAGTACACTTAGTTTCAGCAGTATGAGTAAACTGGGATATGAAAAGGTAACTTCAAAATGATAGTTTGTGGCATTTGTTCAAGCATAGATATGAATGGTAATAATGCAGATGTCTTTTGTATAGTACTTGTTGTTCTGCTTGAAAACAAATAAAACATGGTGAAAACGTATGTATTTCTGTCGAGGGGAGAGTATCAGAATTCATCTGCACCGTTCTCTAAGCTTGTATTTTAAAGATATCTTGGTGGATAAATCCCTATGAAACTATGGCTCTAGATCACCCATGTAGATCTCACTTAAAGCCAATGATTTAGAGAACAACCATCAGCTTATAGCACGAAGACAGTGGTAATTTTTTAAAAAATTCTCCTGTGAACAATTAACGAACTGATCCAACATCAGTCCCAGGCTTTAAACATGAATTAACTTGCCTGGTTTCCTCACGGATGCCGCCTGAATGTTGTCAGCATTTTCTACCTTTTTGTTTAAAGAAAGTCACATCTCTAGTAGTTAACTTATTTTGTTTTTGTGGTCTTCCCACGAAATGCCAATCTTCAGTCTACAGTGAGGGGGGCTGTGGCCAGGTATTAGGGGTTTTTGGGGTGAGGGGGGCTGTGGCCGGGTATTAGGGGTTTTTGGGGTGAGGGGGGCTGTGGCCGGGTATTAGGGGTTTTTGGGGTGAGGGGGGCTGTGGCCGGGTATTAGGGGTTTTTGGGGTGAGGGGGGCTGTGGCCGGGTATTAGGGGTTTTTGGGGTGAGGGGGGCTGTGGCCGGGTATTAGGGGTTTTTGGGGTGAGGGGGGCTGTGGCCGGGTATTAGGGGTTTTTGGGGTGAGGGGGGCTGTGGCCGGGTATTAGGGGTTTTTGGGGTGAGGGGGGCTGTGGCCGGGTATTAGGGGTTTTTGGGGTGAGGGGGGCTGTGGCCGGGTATTAGGGGTTTTTGGGGTGAGGGGGGCTGTGGCCGGGTATTAGGGGTTTTTGGGGTGAGGGGGGCTGTGGCCGGGTATTAGGGGTTTTTGGGGTGAGGGGGGCTGTGGCCGGGTATTAGGGGTTTTTGGGGTGAGGGGGGCTGTGGCCGGGTATTAGGGGTTTTTGGGGTGAGGGGGGCTGTGGCCAGGTATTAGGGGTTTTTGGGGTGAGGGGGGCTGTGGCCGGGTATTAGGGGTTTTTGGGGTGAGGGGGGCTGTGACTGGGTATTAGAGATTTTTGGGGTGTGGAGTCTTGGGGTATTAGGGTCTCTGAGGAGAGACCTTGGCTCTCTGTTGAAGCTTTGGATGACTGAGGTTGATGTGGGGGAAAGTTGAGCAGCAAGCAGTGTGTCCCGATTATCCGGACCTCAGGCTTCCTGTCGTTTTCACGCAGATAGAAACCTGTTTGTCCAGGTTTTGCTGCTGTTCCTGGGCGGGCGCTCCCTCAGTCGCCATTTGTTAAACCCATCTTATTCTCGTTTCAGAGTCGTTTCTCCTTCAACAGATTCATGGTAAGAAATGTCAGAATTTTGTTGTGTAAATTGCATTGCACTGCCATGTAGGTTTTTAAGCGTTTGATGAACGATCTCTGGTGCTGGACTATAGTACTGCCTTCACTCCCAACCCGCGGGGGTTTTTTCCCCCTTGTGTTTGGGGTTAACCTCTACATTGAAAAGTTTTTATTAGCACTGTTCATAATATTACGATGTTTCAGACCACTCGACGTCTATTTGAGTTATTTCAGAGCGCAGTCACTGTTGAAAACGACAGGAAGCCTGAGGTCCGGATAATCGGGACACACTGCTTTTATTAGCACTGTTCATAATATTACGATGTTTCAGACCACTCGACGTCTATTTGAGTTATTTCAGAGCGCAGTCACTGTTGAAGTTTTCACATTGATAAACTGTAGACTGAAGATTGGCATTTCGTGGGAAGACCACAAAAACAAAATCACAGCCCCCCTCACCCCAAAAACCCCTAATACCCGGCCACAGCCCCCCTCACCCCAAAAACCCCTAATACCTGGCCACAGCCCCCCTCACTGTAGACTGAAGATTGGCATTTCGTGGGAAGACCACAAAAACAAAATAAGTTAACTACTAGAGATGTGACTTTCTTTAAACAAAAAGGTAGAAAATGCTGACAACATTCAGGCGGCATCCGTGAGGAAACCAGGCAAGTTAATTCATGTTTAAAGCCTGGGACTGATGTTGGATCAGTTCGTTAATTGTTCACAGGAGAATTTTTTTAAAAATTACCACTGTCTTCGTGCTATAAGCTGATGGTTGTTCTCTAAATCATTGGCTTTAAGTGAGATCTACATGGGTGATCTAGAGCCATAGTTTCATAGGGATTTATCCACCAAGATATCTTTAAAATACAAGCTTAGAGAACGGTGCAGATGAATTCTGATACTCTCCCCTCGACAGAAATACATACGTTTTCACCATGTTTTATTTGTTTTCAAGCAACTGTGCAAGCAGAACAACAAGTACTATACAAAAGACATCTGCATTATTACCATTCATATCTATGCTTGAACAAATGCCACAAACTATCATTTTGAAGTTACCTTTTCATATCCCAGTTTACTCATACTGCTGAAACTAAGTGTACTCTTGTTTTATCATAAGGGTTTTGGAGTTCAGGGAGTTGCTTCTGTTAAACCTGTTGCCATTGTAGGTAATTGTAGCTCTGTTTCTGTTTCTGTAGAAACCATATTCTTAGCACAGTTGCTAATAATAATAATTTTCATTCTGAGAACAGTAGCTACAAACTACCAGGTGCAATGCAGTTTTACTGGGCTTTGTTGACATTTATGGTGATACCAGTCACACACCTACTCTAGCTATCTAGGACTGTCTGCATTCCAGCAGTGTTAAAAGCATTTGATTTGTGAATATCTCTTCTTGAGTACTAGTTAGAACTTCATATTCTCCAGGACTGTTTGACTTCTGCGATCTGTTTAGTTAAATTTGATTTTATATCATTTCCTGCAACAAACTTGCATGGCAGGCAGTGCCTTGTAGTACAAAAATGTTTCATAGAATTGTACAAACTTATAGTCCATTTGGATGGAAAGATAGAAAATAGGTGTGGGAGGAGCCTGTTCAGCCCTTTGAGTCTGCACCACCATTCAATACGATCACAGCTGATCACGCGACTTCAGTGTCCCACTCCCGCTTTCTCTCCATACCCCTTGATCCTTTAGCTGCAAGGGAATGTCCAGCTCCCTCTTGAATATATCTAATGAACTAGCCCCAACAGCTTTCTGTGGTAGAGAATTCCACAGGTTCACTACTCTGAGTAAAGAAATTCTTCCTCATCTCAGTTCTGCATGGCTTATCCCTGTGATCCCTGTTCTGGATTTCCCCAATATCAGCAACATTCTTCCCACATCCAGCCTGTCCAGTCACATCAGGATTTTATATGTTTCTATGAAGTCATCCCTCATTCTTCTAAATTCTAGTGAGTACAAGCTTAGTCATCCAGTCTTTCTTTATATGTCAGTGCTGCGATCCCGGGAATCAGTCTGGCGAACCTTTGTTGCTATTGAGGGAGTCCAGCAATGTCCTTCCTCAGACTACGAGACCAAAACTACACACAATACTCGAGGTGTGGCCTCACCAAGGTCCTGTGTCTATGCAGCAAGGCATCACTACTCCTATACTCAAATCCTCTCGTTATGAAGAACCAACCTTCCACCAAGACACCCAGGGCTCAAGCACCTCGCCTTTTCCTAAACTACCACCATTCAGATAATAATCTGCCTTCCTGATTTTGCCACCAAAGGGGATAGCCTCACATTTAACCACTTTATGTTGCATTTGCCAAGTATGTGCTCACTCAGCCAGCCTGTCAGAGTCACTCTGCAGCCTCTTAACATCCTCTTCACAGCACACATTGCTACCCAGCCTAATGTTATCTGCAAATTTGGAGATATTACAATCAATTCCTTAGTCCACATTGTTAATGTGAACAGCTGTAGTCCTGCAGTAACCCACTCGCCAGTGCCTGCCAGACTGAAAAGGACCCGCTTATTCTAACTTATTGCCTCCTATCTGCCAACCAGTTCCCTATCCCCATCAATATATTACCTCTGGTACCATGAGCTTTAATTTTGCTTACTAATCACTTGTGTGGGACCTTGTCAAAAGCCTTTCGAAAGGCTAGATACACAACATCCACTGATTCACCCTTGTCCACTCTCCTGGTCACATCCTCAAAAAATTCCAGAATATGTCCAGGATGATTTCCCTTTAGTGAATCCATACTACTTTGACCAATCCTGTCACTGCTTGCTCAGCTATTGCATCCTTATTGACTTTACCATTTTCCCCACCACCAATGTCAGGCTAAACGGCCTATAAATCCCTGTTTTTTTCCCTCTCCCTCCTTTTTAAAAAAGTGGGGTTACATTAACTACTCTATTTCAATGGAATTCTTCCAGATTTTATGGAATGCTGGAAAGTGATCACCAATGCATCCACTATTTCTAGGGCCACTTCCTTAAGTAATCTTGGATGCAGAGCATCAGACCCTGGGCCCTTATCAAGTTTTAAACCCATTAATTTGCCCAGTACTATCTCCTGACTAATAAAGATTTCCTTCAGTTCATCCTTCATGTTTGACCCTCTGTCCCCTAGCATTTCCAGTTTGACTCATCATGTCAGTGTTGGCCTTAAGAGTGGTTGTGCTTAGTTCTACATCCTGCTACTTATTTGTGACCCTGATAGTTCTTCATGTTTAGGTACCTTTTTTAAAGTGTTTGTAAAATCATCTTCCAGCTCATTTTCCAGAGACAGCATTCCCAATCTCAACAAGGCTATGTGAAAGTAATCTCCTGTTTACCCCTCCACACATTTTCTCAATGATTTTGAATCTAGAACTTGTACTTATTGCTTCCCTCAGCAGAGAAATTTCCCCTCATTCCTGATGAAGGGCTTATGCTGAAACGTCAATTCTCCTGCTCCTCGGATGCTGCCTGACCAGCTGTGTTTTTCCAGCACCACACTCTTGACTCTGATCTCCAGTATCTGCAGTTCTTACTTTCTCCTAGAGAAATCTCCCCACCGAGCTTTTGAGTATCTCAAGCTCCTGAGCATCAGACTCCTACTTATATCAGCATCTAACTTTTTGTGTTTCCAGGAATAAAGTCCTAACTTCTACAAACCCTCAATCTCAGTAGCATCCGAGTAAATTTCCTTTATATCTATCGGCTTTCTGAAGTGTGTTGCCTGGAATTGCTACTATTCTATAGTGGAGGCTTAACCTAACTTATTGAAATGTACAAGGTTCTGAAGGGGCCTGCCAGAGTAGACTCTGTGAGGTTATTTCCTTTGGTTGGGGAATGTGGAACAGAGGGATACAATTCCATCTTTGTATTTTCCACATTTTAAGCTTTAGTTGAAATCTTATTACTTGTTTCTTTTTCTTTTCATGTATTGCTCCTTTTCTCTTTCACTCATTCTCTTTCTCTCTCCCTCTCCCTTTAGCCATGTCCTAGAAAATAGAATATTTACAAATAAAAAATTATTGCTGACTGTTAAATTCCTTCTTGCTCCACACCCCCTTCCTGATGAAGGGCTTATACCCAAAACATCGATGCTCCTGCTCCGCGGATGCTGCCTGACCGGCTGTGCTTTTCCAGCGCCACACTCTTTGACTCTGATCTACAGCATCAGCAGTCCTCACATTCTCCTCTCTGCAACCATTCATGCTTTGTAATGTAATGAAAATGCAGATGTTAATGATACAATGATTTAACACTGAAGTTGGTAATCATGTGCTTTTGAATCACTGAGAAGAGAGGATGGAATAACCTGGAATGGAGAGGTGTGCTATAGAGATCAGTACCATATGTAATGGTGCACAAAGAACAATTTATTGGAACTCCTGGAAGTCAGACAGTACAAACATTAAGATTAGAATTCTACCATTCAGTAAGAAAACGGTTGGTCTGTTTGTTTCAAATTCCACATTCGCAATTATTCCTATAACCCTTAAATGCATTGCCTGAAAAAAATCTATCTCTGGCTTAAAAATATTCAAGCAGCCCACTTCCACTACCTTCTGAGGCAGAGAGTTATAAAATCATACAGCCTTCTGGGAGACAAAGATTCTCCTCTTCTCTATCCAAAAAAAGATGACCTCTGATTTTTAAATCCAAGGTCCCCGCCCCACCCCACATTGTTGGATTCACCCGTAAGAGGAAACATAACTTCCATGTCCACCTTGTTAAGACCATTCAGGATTTTAAATACTTCAATTAAGTCACATTCTGCTGTCCGAAACTTCAGTAGAGACCTGCCCATTCTGTCCAACAATATTTCACTATTGGTTAAACCAGGGACCTGGATGTTCACACCATGTAGAATCAGTACAGTTTAAGGGAGCGATCTGTCAGCAATGCAGGATAGAATCTCCAAGTTCCAGACTTTATTTCAGCCTAATGCATAAGGTCTGATAAAGTGAGGATGGTATCTGTAAAGTTAGTCAAGATTGTCCTACTGGACCATTGGTACTTTCTCATGAGAGAGAAATGACTGATGGTGGTTTAATCTGAGGGCTACCATGTCTCAGGTTAAGGGAGAGATTGAGACGGTGAGTCTATCAGTAAAGACAGATCAAATTAACTTGCATATTTATTATGTTTGGAAGTTGTGAGCTTATTTATGTTATAATTCAGTTCTAAAATTTAGAATTTATTTCTTAGTGACAAAAATTAATTTTGATTTGGTTTATTATTGTCACGTGTACTGAGGCACAGTGAAAAATGTTGTCTTGTGTGCTTTACAGGCAGATCGTACTATACAAGTGCATTAGAGTAATTTTAACTTGTCACCTTTGTTTTTCAGGATGAATTAGCTGTAAGTATATATGTGTAAATTTCTGCCAAGTCAAAGAACAGGTAAAACTTCAAAAGACAATGCCTTAACAATTGATATTCATGCAGACTTCGTGGAAATAATACTTTATAAGTACTTTGAAAATGTGTGCAATTTTAGTGATTTAATTTTTGTCTTTTCTCCTCTAATTTTGTGCTGATTCTCTCTCTCTTCCTGCCTTCCATGTGTGGTTCATCATGGCAATTACAGCTGTGAGTATTGGCAGGCGACATCTTGCATGAGTCTTTTTTCGCCTCTCCACATTTCCACCCACCCCTACCTGACTTACAAAAAATTAGAGAAAACTATGATCCACTGAGCAGATGACCCACTGTTCATCAAATGGTTAATTTGACAGAAATAAAACCTGTTCTGCCAGAGGATTTTGGGAGCAAGAATTGATCAGCAATGCACATTCCAGAATATGCAGAAATGTGAGGTGTGGCGAGGAGCCAGTGAGTATGTTGACTAGAATGAGCTACAGAAGAGTGGCGAATCAGACCTGTGTCACATTAGCAAGTAGATTCCACGTTAGGTAATGCTCAGGTCACAAGGAGACCTTATCTGGTTGTTATGGCATTTTTTTGTCAAATTCTGCTTTGATATCCTGAGAATTTAAGGTCTTTACCTATGTTTTTCAGTTCCTATTATTGATTCAGTCATTTTTTTTCAATGAAAAACAAACTATTCAACATTTTTGTAATTACATCGATTTAATTCAGCATGTTCAGAGACATTGGAGCATAGAATTTTGGTCATTACATGCATGTAAGTTTTTGCCGCCACCACCACCCCCACCCCCAATCTGTGTCTCTTTTAATTGCTTGTACAGACATCATTCATCTTTCACTGAGACAGGCTCTAATCTTTCTTTCTCATTTAGGTTGCTTCAGTGTCATCTGGTCATTCAATCCTTGATGAAAGTCTTTGCTTCTACATCGTCATTTGTGAAGTTCATTTGTCATTCACCCTCACCACTCCTCCACACTCCTTTTTCACTGCTCTCCTTTCAAAATTGAAAGCTTTGTTTTGTTAAGAACTTATTAGTCATTGAGGCTCCACAAGAGTGAAAGGGCAACACTTCGGGGGTTTTGGTGGAGTGATAAATGCCAGTCTGCTGAGTTCTTGCTCCCTGAGCTAACTCATGGAGATTTTATTTTTTTTTCCAATTCTCAGAGAGTGGAGTTGCTCAGATGATTGATTTTGTATGACTGAGAATATTCTGATTGACAAAGCTCCATTTAAGAAGTGCTTCAGACTCATTCGTGTGATTGCCTTAACAACAAAGCTATGGTCAAACTTTGAGGGATAAAAATTGTGGTATGTAAGTTATATGGTCACCAAAAATAGCCAAGGACAAAGCTGAATCCCATTCTTGCCCAATATCGAGATACATTCCCTTGCCACTTTTGGGGAAGCAGGAAAGTTAGTTGTTCTTCTTAGTTCATTCACATTTAAGATGGAAAAGTGATGTGGCTTGATGTTATCCAGATGAGATGAAGTCTGTTCTCTGAAAAAGATTAAATAGAGGATCTTGCTCCATGCACTAATAAATGAGCTATTGGTCAACTATTTTACTTTATCTTTTAGTTGGAAGATGCTTTGGGTCCTGATTTTTCAAATGCTAACAAACTCCAGTCTGGTGGTGTGAGCCCACAGCCTGGATGGCCGAGCCCACAGCCTGGATGGCCGGGCCCACAGCCTGGATGGCCGGGCCCACAGCCTGGATGGCCGAGCCCACAGACTGGACCGGGAGGCCAAATGCCTCCTGCTTCTGGTTCACCTGGAGCCCCTAATCAGCCTGGGCAAGGATATGCCACATTGGTAGGTATTGATCTTTTGAATTAAATAAATAGTGCATATTATGATTTCAAGAAGTGGTAAAACTTGTTTTCAGTGTAAGTGATCTGCAACTGAAATTGAGAATCTTCAAATCTCTAGTGTTTGAGACTTGTGTGCTTATTTTCAGCCACGTTTTGAATATGGATCAAATTATTTCATTTGATTCTCTTGATCTTACAACAGACTAGAAAACTTTACAAGAAACTTCACACAGCTGCTGAGGGAAGTAAATAGGTAAATAACTATTGTAGAAGAGTTAGGAAAAGAGGCTTAAGCTGATTGTCAATTATGTATTTTAAGAAGACTTTAAATGACATGGCAAAGTGATTGTAGAATTGAAATGTGACAACATATGAGGAGGAGAATGAATACTTGCACTTCCCCACAGACTTTCTTTGATTTTTATTTTCACTAGAACTTACTTTAACTGAAGAATTAGTTCACCACAAAACTCTCCCAGAGAGTCTGAGGACTGTGTGAACAGAATTTGTCCTTAAGTTATCAAATTGTAGATTTGTTAAGTGAACAGCTAACAGTTCGAACCAGAAATAGGCAGAATAGTGAATTCAATATCAAATCATCTTTAGAAAGTAAGAGGAGGAGAAAGATTGGATGAAGACAAATACAAATTAAAACACTGTTTTGAAATCTAACAATAATTATGATCTAAAAAAAACATAAGGTATATATTGCAGAAGCAGACCATTCAGCCTAATCAGTCTATGTGGTCGTTCATTCTCCAAGTAATTCTTCTCTCTCTTCTCCAAATGCTTGTCTACTTTCTTCTTAAATGCATCCATACTATCAACGCCAACTACTCCCTTAGTGTAAATAAGTCTGATGAAAGTTCTGAAGGATACTCCAAACTTCTAAAAGTTCATTTTTAACACTAAAGGGAAGAAAAGGCTTGCATTTCTATAGCATCTTATAATCAATTAAATACTTGCAAAGTATCTTAATAAACAGTTGTTTAACAGTAATTAAGACTTTTTTAGATCCCAACTTTTTACTTGTATTGAAATAGTCAAGCCCTAATTTCTGTGAGTTTAATGGATGTGCATAACACCCATAGCAAATTCGCACTTGCATTTATTTCAATGACAAGTGTCTCAGCAAGATAGCAGTATGGTGAACTTTCTGGAGAAACAGGGAAACTTATGGCAACTTCCCAATTTCAATGTTTAACTGAGCACATGCATCACTGTTAGCTGCAGTCTAATTTGTACTTCAATAATGATGAATGTTGTTATCCTCACTATTAATTGTACAAAGCAATCTAGCTCATTAAGAATGTACTACATAGATTCATCCAGAATACAATCAGGAATGGAAACTATAGTTATAAGAAACCCTTCAAGGTAATGAAACTAATTTTGTTGGACCTCTCTTGTGATGGAAGTGCTAGTCAGTGCTATACAATATTCTCCTGTACTTAATAGCCCTCTGGCTATCCAAATTTAGACATGAATTATGGTCACAAAGGTGTGGTATTGAATGATGAACAAAGCAATACAGGAGTGATGAATCATCTTATTATTGGAAAGGGAAGAGAGAATTCTGCTTGCAGCTGGATTTATCATTTCATTTTGGATCAGTAACACACTGGGACAATTTGCATTGCCCACTCATTGGACATTTTCTAAATTTAATTGATGTGTATGTATCTTCCTTCAATTTAAAGGAAATTGAGAACCCAATCTGATTTAAAAACTCCAACATGTACTGCCATTTGTTAGTGTCTGAATGCAGCCTGGCACATAAATGGAATGCATTTAGCACAGCGTAAAACTAGAAATTCTGTAGAGTAAATGGAATATTGATAGAATTGTAAATCTTGAATCTTTCTATTTCCGATTTCATATTTTTTTCTTTTCATTTGATATTTCCAGCCAGTACCTTATGACCTTCCTATCCCAGGAGGTTGGCAGCCAGGGAGAATGGTCAAGGTAGTTGGAACTGTCAAAATGAATGCTGAAAAGTAAGTTTTTTTAAAATATGGATGAAACCTTTTTAACGTTTACTTAATATTACACCAATAGTATCCTTCCAGCTTATGTGAGAGTACAGTACTAGCCAATTGTTTGTTACCCACATGATATTAGAAATATGAGGACCACACCCTCTGCAGGTATTGTTATTAGAACGCATTTGTATAGCTTTTGTCATTCTTCATTCACATGGCCATTCTTGATATTTGAATTTGACTATTAGTTTTGAAGTTCATTTTGGTCCCTTGGAAAGACTGGTTGGATCTTCAGCTGCAGGACCAGGAAATCATTTCGAAGCTGAATTCTGCCACTTTTTCTGACTTACCATTTCAAGAGGAGTGACTCCGAGTGAATTGGAACTCATGTGAGGCACAAAGAAAGGCATAATTGTCAAAGGCCTTCAAACCTTGAAAAACCTCACAATAAAATTCCTTACTGATCCCTGCAGATTGACTGACAGATTGAACAGTGGCTTGTATTCCATTAGGCCTTATTTTTGCCTTCCCTCCATTGTTCATTTGCATGGCAACACTTAGTATTCTGAGCCTTGATCAGGAAAAATCCACTTTGTAGACGCAATGGTACAATGTGTTTTGCCTAACATCGAAATTACCCAGCCTTTGCAAAGAGAACAGCACCGGCACCTAGAGCAATTTGGAAATTTTAGTCTGCCACACTTTGATGGTGGAGCAAGAACTCTGGAACTTTTAGCTCTAGATTTATGTCTGCATTGATCAATGGAACAGTAGGCTTTTCAGTGGCTGACAGATGCTGAAGGTTATATGAGAGACAGCAGCACAAATAGTGAAGCTACTCCACTTTTCAATAAACATATGTAGAATAGTGTCAGATATTACTTATTTTTTAACTGCCTTCCAATATATAAGATTCATATTTTGCCTTTTGCATGTTTTTCTTCTACAATCATTACTGAAGCAAGGATGAAAGATCGGGTAGGTTTGGATTGGATTCTTTGCAGTAGCAAAGCTTGAGAGAGGACCTGATGAGATGTATAAGATTGAGAGTAGCATTAATAGGGTGGATAGGAATGTATTTCTTCCATTTGTACAAAGGTCAATAACTGAGAGATGTAGGTTTAAGATAAGTGGTAGAAAGCGAAGAAGAGAGTTCAAGAAAATTATTTTCACTGAGGGTGGTAGTCAAGAACTTACTGCCTGAAAGAATAGTTAAATCAGAAACTCTTGTCACATTTAAGCAACATTTATATCTTCATTTACATGGCCATGGCCTCCATTGCTTTGAGCCAAAAGCTGAAAGATGAGATTAGTATCATCAGATCAGTGATCAGCATGGAAAATGTGGGTTGAATAGCCTCCTTGGATGCGATAAATATAGGGGTGTGATCCAGTTGTTGTCTAAATTGGAAACCAAGGACACGAGTAGGTGAAATTACCCAGAGTGAGACATGAAGGGACAGAGTGTCCAAACATATAGCAGCTAATATCAAATGAGAAAACATAGTTAAAAAGGCAAAATTAGTATTTGGAACAAATCAATGGTGCAAATAGAGGTTCTGAATCCAGAAGTCAATACATCTGCATGCTGACCATTTGAGCTGCCACACTGAAGCAGCATCAATCATAAGATCTAGGAGCAGAATTAGTCCATTTGGCCATCAAGTCTGCTCTACCATTCAATCATGGCTAAAATTTTCCAGGCTGCTCTCCGTACTCCTTGATCACCTTACTAATCAAGAACGTATCCATCTCTGTGTCTTAAGTAGGTGACACAGATTAACCACCCTCTTGCTGAAGAAATTCCTCATCTCAGTTGTAAAGTGTCGCCCCTTGACTCTCAGGCTGTACCTTTGGATTCTAGTCTCTCCTACCAGTGGAAACATCTTCCCCACATTCATTCTATCCAGGCCTCTCAGTATTCTGTGGCTTTCAATGAGATTCCCCCAAACCTTGTAAATTCCATCAAGTCCATCCTGTTCCTGTAGTCCTACTTTTCAGATAATTGTCCATGTTTCCTTTTGAAGGTCTGCATTGAATTTGTCTCTGTTGCTTTCTCTGGCAATGCATTTCAGGATTTAAATTTTCTTTTAATATTCTTTTCTCTCCTGTTGCCTTAGATTATTTTGCCATGAATCTGAAATGGTCCTCTGTAGTTCTTGACCAATCTGCCAATTGGAACTGTTTTCTTTCTCTCTCAATTTGACCTGGATCTGATGATTTTTAAGCACCTCTATCGAATTTCCTCTCCACCTTCAATGATGAGATCAGCCCCAAGTTTGCTACTCTGTCCAGATGTCTGGTTCCGAGGATTCTCAATCTTTCCTGCAACCTCTCCAATGTCTTCATCCTTCCTTCGCGCGTCGTACCCAGAATTGGGCACAACAGTTCAATTGAGGCCATACCTATGTTATATAAAGGTGGTTGATAACTCACTTTTGTACTCTGCCTCTAATAAATTTTTTTTTTTTTTAAATCTGTTTCTTAATGTGTCCTGCCAACTTCAAAGATCCATGCACATACAGTCCCATCTCCTGTGCCCTTTTCAGAAATATATCCTAATGTTTTGGTTGGAAGAACAAGGATAGGTATCACTTTACAATTCTTTGTATTGAATTTCATCTGCCGTGTATCTTGAAGTCCTATCACCATCCTCCTGTCAGTTCACTATACTTGTAGCTTATACTATCTGCAAATTTAGAAATTGTGCTTCATCACCTTCCTCTGCATGAGTGGGGGTATGATTTAGAGAAAGGCACTTACTATACAGTCCAATGCCCTGTAAATTTAAGTGCAGGTGTAAGACAATGCCTACCCTTGGTGTACACTGCTTGTGAAAAAGTGCTGCTTGTTTGCTTCCAGCAAAAATGTTTTACGCCAGTGGAAAGAAGGCTTATTTCTTATTGAAGGTGCTCATTCTAAGGGGTATGGATAAGCTGGAGTCTGACTGTGGCACATACTTCAGCTCAGAGTGAGGTAGATATCTGGCATAAACTCCCTAAAGGAAGTAGTTTGGGTTTGGAGGGATATGGGCCAGTGCTGGCAGGTGAGACTAGATTGGGTTGGGATATCTGGTTGGACAGGTTGGACCGAAGGATCTGTTTCCATGCTGTATATCTCTGACTCTTAAGTAGAGACCCAGTAGGACCACTCCTCCTATGAGACCTTCTTTTACAAGATCATTTTTGTGAACCTCTTCTGGACCATTTCCAAGGCCAGCTCATCCTTTCTTAGATACAGGGCCTAAACTGCTCACAATATTCTAAATGTATACAACCTTAGTAGTATATCTCTGCTCTTGTATCAGCCCTCTTGAAATGAAAGTTAACATTGCATTTGCCTTCTGAACTGCCATCTGAATCTGCATATTAACCTGAAGAGAATCCTGAACTCAAATTCCCAAGTCCCTTTGTGCTTCAGATTGCTGAAGACTTTCCCTATTTCGAATATGGTATACACCTCAATTCTTCCTATCAAAGTGCGTGACATCACACATTCCCACATTGTATTCCACCTGCAACCTCTTTGTCCATTCTCCTGATATGTTTATGTCCTTCTGCAACCTTGCCACTTCCTCAACACTACTTGCCATACCACCTATCTTGGTGTCATCTGTAAATTTAGCAACAGTGCCCTCAAGATTGTTAATGTATTATATGAATAGTGTTGGTTCTAGCACTGACCCCTGTGAAACTCCACCAGTCACCACCTGTCATCCTGAAGAAAAATCCCGTTATTCCTATTCTCTGCCTTCTGCAAGCGAGCCAGGTGAGGAGTGAGGAACGATAGCACCTTCTTTATTCAGCCCCTCGCAGCTGGCCACAAGAAGGTTCATCTAAAAAAGGAGGATCCTTTCCCTCATGGATACCTTTCTCAATTCCATTGTACTCATGCTGTTTGAGAAGTAGACTTCCTTAAGTTAATCAAAGAGTGAGTCTATTAGTTTAAAAATGCAAGAGAATTTAAAATACCACAATATGCACGTAAGATTAGAAATGAGAAATGAATAAAAATATAACAGTTAAAAAGGACGTACAAATTGGTATTTTTTTAATTCTTGGGGAGTAGTGGTGAATTGTAGTGGCTGTTAAGTTGGGTGATTATGGTGGAGTTGGCTCTGGAAGTTGAACAATTGATTTGAAGATTCTGGGTTTTGCAGGTTTGCCAAGAGGAGTTGTCCTGCTTCCGATTTGGCAGCCATCTTTGATGATAACTTGTGTGTGAGAGAGAAAGCGTTTCCACTGTTTCCTTTATGACCAATGTTCTCCAGCTGTAGCCTTTGCAGT
The DNA here is from genome assembly GCF_004010195.1 of Chiloscyllium plagiosum. Taxonomy (NCBI): domain Eukaryota; kingdom Metazoa; phylum Chordata; class Chondrichthyes; order Orectolobiformes; family Hemiscylliidae; genus Chiloscyllium; species Chiloscyllium plagiosum. The sequence goes on from NC_057719.1 coordinate 47,791,243, forward strand.
ATACTCTAACCCAGTAGCACTAGAAAATTAAACTAGTTCAAATACACCAATGGTGCTTTTGGTTTTCAACTCCTCTTGTGTATTCCCAGATGGTGCGTAGGGGCCTGATTGGATAGGCTGGAGGAGCAAGCGTGAGGGAGTTGAGAGAATTAAAAGCAAAAATAACTTTTCTGTGTATTAAAGAGAGAGAGAGGAAATAATTTCCTTGCTTTGGGATTAGTTTAAAAGAAAATCTTTTTGGAGTTGCGTTTCTTTTCCTGTTTCCAGCAGAAAAAGAAAGTACGAGAAATGATTCTGGAGATGAGGGAAATGGCGGGGGAGTGGGATTAGCTGAGTCATAATTGCAGAGAGCCTGCACAGACAAAGAAGCTGAATGACTGCTCTCTGTGCTGTTTCTATTCTAGGAATAGGATCTTTTGTCCAATGTAGAGCTGCCTTTAGAACTTACAAGGAGGTGAAGTAATGAAGTAACCAATTCCACAGCACTTTTTTGTGGTGGTCTTCTATAGCTCCAATGAAGTTATCATTTGCTCTATTAGTATCCCACATACAAAAAGTTTAGATACTGCCAAAAATGTACATTGTACATTCGAGAGAATGACAGCTGACAGTTGCTGCGTATCCTTGGATACTGACCTCAGAGCAATACATGTTGGTACAATGCTCCTCAATTAGAAACTCTCTTATATTTAGGGTCTCATGACAACAAAGCTGTGGGCAGTTTTCTCCTCTGCTTGGACATTAGTACAGCTGTGCCTACATGCCACTCCTAACTTCTTGTATTTTGTTGCATCACATCCTTCCTGATGCTGTCTAATTTTGTCTCAGTAAAAGCCTGATCGGTGTGTGGGTGCAATAAAGCAGCTGATGCAGAAAATGGCATTCAAGACTTTGGAAAATAGGTAGGACCAGGCCCCAGGGGTTCCTTCATCCTCCTCCTCATGATTGTCAGAGTCAACAAGGAAGAAATTTGTGTCTTATTCTCTTGTTGCTGTTCCACTTCTTTTCCCTGTTGTGTATGGTAAATTTATAGGCGAGTTCAAGCTCAGAATGAATTATTACTGTCTGATTGGGAGTCAGGGGACAAAGAAAGGGTCGAAGTTTGTAACAGTTATTCACAGGAATCCTGCGGTAATAGTAGAAGTTTGTAATCTGATGTCGGCAATATTTCTGTAATCTCACCATATCAGATATGAAGGTCAACATGGAGATCCTTTGATCTCCATGATCACCTCCCTGTAAACTATGGGTTGCTTCAGGTTGGTGGCCCGCCTCCCTCACGTTATACGATACTTCTTCCAGAAATTATTAAGTGCAAGTACATGTTCAGCTGTTACACATGTAGCTGGTGTGGGAATGGATTTGAGAAATGTGGTGGTACCTTAACTGGAGGAAGGGATTTTAAGATTATGTTTTTCAGGTAATTGATGTTTGATTCTTGAAGGAGTCTGTGGTGATAGTGGGCACTTCGATAACCATAATCTAGGATCTTTAGTTAACATGTTAATTATTTGAGTACATAACAGAAGTTTAGTCATTTAACTCTTCCTTTGAGCCTGAAGGGTATGCTGGTCAGAAGGAAGATGGAGCAAGTGCAATAATTTGTACTCCTCAATCATGTCGATGAATTTTTGTGCCACTGGTTTGCAGTCCCAGGAGTGAGGAATTGGCACTTCCTGCTAGTGCTACTTTCACCACATGGCACAACCTGTATTTTTGTGGTCACCTGGCATGGACATCCCAGTAGTCTGTGTTGCTTGAGCTTAACTTTATTCAGGAGGGTTTGCAAGTCTGTGTTCAAGAAATTGCAGCCATTTTTTTTCCTTTACCTCTGTTTTGCCCGATTCAGCTAAGTTAGCCAATCATAGTTCCTTAATTAGATGCTGATTACCCCATGCACTTCTCCAATCTTCAGCTAGAATTTGGCAGTAATCCTGAGGGACAGGACTTACATGTATTTGGAAAGGCAAGAACTGATTAGGGATAGTCAACATGGCTTTGTGTGTGGGAAATCATGTCTCACAAACTTGATTGAGTTCTGTGAAGAATTAACAGAGAAGATCAATGAGGGCAGAGCGGTGGACGTGATCTATATGGACTTCAGTAAGATGTTCAACAAAGTTTCCCATTGGAGATTGGTTAACAAGGTTAGATCTCATGGTATAGAGGGAGAACTAGCCATTTGGATACAGAACTGACTCGAAGGTAGAAGACAGAGGATGGTGATTCAGGGTTGCTTTTCAGACTGGAGGCCTGTGACCAGTGGAATACCACAAGGATTGGTGCTGGGTCCACTACTTTTCATCATTTATATAAATGATTTGGAAGTGAATATAGGAGGTATAGTTAGTAAGTTTGTAGATGAGACCAAAATTGGAGATGTAGTGGACAGCGAAGAAGGTTACCTCAGAGTACAATGGAATTTTGATCCAATGGGCTGAGGAGTGGCAGATGGAGTTTAATTTAAATAAATGTCAGGTGCTGCATTTTGGGAAAGCAAATCTTAGCAGGACTTATACACATAATGGTAAGATCCTAAGGAGTGTTGCTGAACAAAGAGATTTTGGAGTGCATGTTCATAGTTCCTTGAAAGTAGACTTGCAAGTAGATAGGATAGTGAAGAAGGCATTGGTCAGAGCATTGAGTATAGGAGTTGGGAGGTCATGTTGTGGCTGTACAGGACATTGGTTAGGCCCCCTTTGGAATATTGCATGCAATTCTGGTCTCCATCCTATCAGAAGGATGTTCTGAAACTTGAAAGTGTTCAGAAAATATTTACAAGGATGTTACCAGGTTTGGAGGATTTGAGCTATAGGGAGAGGCTGAACAGGCTGGGGCTGTTTTCCCTCGACTGTCGGAGGCTGAGGGGTGACCTTATTGAGGTTTATAAAATCATGAGGGGCATGGATAAGATAAATAGATAAGGTCTCTTTTTTTTGGGTTGGGGGAATCCAGAACTAGACTTTAGGGTGAGAGGGGAAAGATATAAAAGGGACCTAAGGGGCAACTTCTACACACAGAGGGTGGTACATGTATGGAATGAGCTGCCAGAGGAAGTGGTGGAGGCTAGTACATTTGCAGCATTTGAAAGGCAATTTAATGGGTATATGAATAGGAAGGGTTTAGAGGGATATGGGCCAAGTGCTGGCAAATGGGGCTAGGTTAGGTTAGAATATCTGGTTGGCATGGACGAATTGGACTGAAGGGTCTGTTTCTATGCTGTACTTTTCTATAAAGGCTGTATATTAATTTCCATACAGCCATGCACAATTCTTCTGTTTTTTGTGAATCACTGCAACAGTGGATTTGCTAATGAACATTCCAAGGAAGTTCTTATGTAAATGCCCCTTAAGAATATCTTGAGGCTACAATATCTTCTGCAGAGAAGTGTCGACATGCAATCCAGGTCTGCCTGTTCCTGTGCAGTGTGCTATCTTTGTGGTGTATTCTGTTGCTTTTGTTTCTGTTCTGTAAAGGCATTACCTCCTACTTTTCTGAATTGAATTCCATTTGCCACGTTTCTGCCCATCAGACCAGCCCACAGATAGCCTCCTGCAGCTTGCAGCTTTCTTCCTTACAGCCAGTCTCATGCCATCTACAAACATCTTCAATCATCTTCTTCTTAAATGGAGCATCATTGAGTCTTAATCATTGATATATCGTGCAATGCCTCTGTCCCTGTTCCTGGGCCAACCTTCTCAGATGTGTGTCCTAGCATGTCTGAACAGGTTAAGTTTTAAAAAATCGATGTCATGCTGAACCCTGCGGAATGCTTCTCAAGGTATTTTTAATCACTTACTTACACATTTCTGGTGCAGGTGGAACTTTAAACTGGGCCTAGGTTAGGGACAGTATCACTGTGCCACAAGAACCCCCAGAATGTCCCTAGAAGTGGTCTTCCAGTCACAGAAACACCTGTCAACCATTATCATTTGCTTCCTGCAACTGAGCTGATTTTGAATCCAATTTGTGACTTGCCCACGCATCTAAGTTTTTAATATCCTGAGTAATTTGCCATGTGCAATCTTCTCAAAAGCTTTGCTAAAGTCCATGTACACTATATCAAACATACTGTCCTCATTGACACTTCTTATTACCACCTCAAAAAAAATGCAAATGCAAGTGAAACATGACCTTAGTAAATCCATTTAAATGTCCCTGAATTATTAATGCCTTTCCAAATATTTCCTCTTATGTTAATCCCATCCAATATTTCAGACTCAACCTGATTGATTATGCATCATTCCCCTCATCAATAAAGGCCAACACATTGAGAACCATACCCTATGTTTTTCGCTTCTCCATGCAGGTGCCTTTTTTTTGGTCTTTACTTGGTCCTCATCTTTCTTTTGATATCCTGTTCTTCTTTGTGTATTTTCACAAGCTCTGAGACTTTGCCTTTGCCTTTTGTTTTTTCGCCAGTGCCTTTTCAGGACATCATGAAAACTGCCCAGCTTTCACTTTTTTTAACCGAGCAATTTTACACTTCAAGCTGAAAGATGAACCATTTTGACTTTACCGAGAGGGATTGCATTATTTTGTTCTCCCTCAGATATGTAAATCGAGTGAAAGATGTATTCGTTCATTAAATAGGCAAATTTAGAAGTTTAAAGATAGTATTAGATGCAAAAAAAGGCATAAAAATCGGTAAGAGCAAACAATGGACCTGAGGATTGGGAACAGTTTAAAAGTCAGCACAGGAGGATCAAGGGATTGATTAAGAAGCAGTAAATAGAGTATGAGAGTAGGTTTGCAGGGAACATAAGAACTGATTGTAAAAGTTTCTATAGGTATGTGAAGAGAAAAAGGTTGGTGAAAACGAATGTAGGTGCCTTGTAAATGTCAATATGAAAGTAGTAGGGTATTTTTTTTTGCCATTAATGCTTTGATCCTAATGGGGAGCACTGGTGGGAGATAAAAGCTAAGGTAGATTTCTGCTGTCAGGGTTGGGACTAATGGTGGAATTGGTGTCCTTGATGTCAGGGAAGAGGTATAGGTTCATGATATGCCACCTTTTACAGGACAGTAACTAAATTGCAACACTCTCTGCATTCAATATTAGTAAGAAAATTTGAGCTAGTTTCCCAGTTGAATGAAAAATGATGTAAGGTTTTTCTGATCAGGTTAGATGAAAATCAGTAATAGAGTCATAGAGATGTACAGCATGGAAACAGACCCTTCAGTCCAACCCGTCCATGCTGACCAGATATCCCAACCCAATCTAGTCCCATCTGCCAGCACCCGGCCCATATCTCTCCAAATCCTTCCTATTCATATACCCATGCAGATGCCTTTTAAACGTTGCAATTGTACCAGCCTCCACTCTTCCTCTGGTAGTTCATTCCACACATGTACCACCCTCTGCGTGAAAACGTTGCCCATAAGGTCTCTTTTATATCTTTCCCCTCTCACTCTAAACCTATGCCCTCTAGTTCTGGATTCCCCGACCCCAGGGAAAAGACTTTTTCTATTTATCCTATCCATGCCCCTCATGGGTTTATAAACCTCTATAAGGTCACCCCTCAGCCTCCGACGTTCCAGGGACAACAGCCTCAGCCTGTTTAATTTCTCCCTATAGCTCAAATTCTCCAATCCTGGCAACATCCTTGTAAATCTTTTCTGAACGCTTTCAAGTTTCACAACATCTTTCCTATAGGAAGGAGACCAGAATTGCACACAATATTCCAACAGTGGCCAAACCAGTGTCCTGTACAACCGCAACATGACCTCCTAACTCCTGTACTCAATACTCTGACCAACAAAAGAAAGCATACCAAACACCTTCTTCACTATCCTATCTACCTGCATGCAATTAAGTGTAGAAATCCTGCTAAGATTTGCTTTCCCAAAATGCAACACTTTGCATTTATCTGAATTAAACTCCATCTGCCACTTCTCAGCCCATTGGCCCATCTGATTAAGATCCCAATGTAATCTGGGGTAACCTTCGCTGTCCACTACACCTCCAATTTTGGTGTCAACTGAAAACTCACTAACTATACCACTTACGCTCACATCCAAATCATTTGTATAAATGGTGAAAAGTAGTGGATCCAGCACCAATCCTTGTGGCACGCCACTGGTCACAGGTCTCCAGTCTGAAATGCAACCTTCCATCAACACCCTCTGTCTTCTACCTTTTGAGTCAGTTCTATATCCAAATGGCTAGTTCTCCCTGTATTCCGTGAGATCTCACCTTGCTAACCAGTGTCCCATGGGGAACCTAGTTGAATGCCTTACTGAAGTCCATATTGATCACTTATACTGCTCTGCAGCCAGAGGTGGCTTACATGGAGAATAGGTACTGGAATGATTTCTTCAGATGAAGAAGCTGTTTCTGTGGTATAAGTTTCACTTAATGTTGGCTAATTTTATTTTCACAGATTTGTCATCGACGTGTGCTCTGGCCAGGATATTGTGTTTCATTTCAGTGCTCGTTTTAGGGAGGCTGGCTTTAATCAAGTAATGGTTCGTAATTCCAGAATCAGTAATGATTGGGGTACAGAAGAAAGGGATGCACCAAGGTTTCCATTTAAATATGGAGAACGATTTGAAGTAAGTGAAATACCCCTATTCCTGATGGCAGCTTTTTTTCTATTGAGTCCTAATGATATGCAAAACAATCTTTGAAGAAATGTTAGAAATGTGGCTTGAATTTATTTTAAATTCGTACAGATAAAAGAAATAAACTGTGCAAAATAATTTGAATTTGTCAATTCTGGGGATTTTCTAGGACCTAGTGTTGTGCAACTTTGCCCATTTTTTTTTTGTTGGAATCATTCCACATTTATGCCAGCCCCTTAGGGGAGATTCTGTTATGGCTAAACATCCAAAGAGGCAATAGCCACATTAGATTAGATCAGATTACTTTACAGTGTGGAAACAGGCCCTTCGGCCCAACAAGTCCACACCGACCCACCGAAGCGCAAACCACCCATACCCTGACATTTACCCCTTACCTAACACTACGGGCAATTTAGCATGGCCAATTCACCTGACCTGCACATCTTTGGACTGTGGGAGGAAACCGGAGCACCCGGAGGAAACCCACGCAGACACGGGGAGAATGTGCAAACTCCACACAGTCAGTCGCCTGAGGCGGGAATTGAACCCGGGTCTCTGGCGCTGTGAGGCAGCAGTGCTAACCACTGTGCCACCGTGCCGCTCAATTGAAACGGCCATGGCTCTTGCATGGTACAGAAGCTCTTACCCGACATGAAGGTGAAGGCTGAATGTTGTCGAGGTCTTGGTGCATTTGGATATGGACTACTTCAGTCATGGAGGAGTTGGCCTTGTGCAGTAATCAGCAATCATCCTCACTTTAGACCCTCTGAAAGAAGGAATGTCATCAATGAGGAGTTGAGATGTTTTCGTCCTGAATCCCACTGACTCCAGTTTTGCTGGGACTCCTTGATGCCAAATTCAGCCAATTGCTGCCTTCGTCATGGACAGTCACTCTTGCCTCACTACTAGGATTCGGCCCCTTTGATCATGTTTTGGACAAAAGCTGTAATGAGGTCAGGAGCTGAGTGGCTCTGGAGGAACTCAAACTATATAGCAGGTTTTTGCTGAGCAGATGCTTAATAGCACTGACTACAACCTTCCTTCACGTTGTTGATCATTGAGAATAAACTGATAGGAGGTATCAGATTTGTTCGGCTTTTCATGGGCAGCATCTACTTGGGCTATTATCCACATTGCTGGATACTTTAAATGGAAGTTTGGAAGTATCTAAATTTGTTGGCACTTTAACACAGCAAATAGAAATAAAATTGAATTCAGTAACTGTTGGTCATAGAGTCATAGAGATGTACAGCACAGAAACAGACCCTTCGGTACAACCCGTCCATGCTGACCAAATATCCCAACCCAATCTAGTCCCACCTGCCAGCACTCAGTCCATATCCCTCCAAACCATTCCTATTCATATACCCATCCAAATGCCTCTTAAATGTTGCAATTGTACCAGCCTCCACCACTTCCTCTGGCAGCTCATTCCATACATGTACCACCGTCTGTATGAAAAGGTTGCCCCGTAGGTCTTTTTTATCTTTCCCCTCTCGCCCTAAATCTATGCCCTCTAGTTCTAGACTCCCCCACCCCAGGGAAAAGACTTTGTCTATTTATCCTATTCATGCCCCTCATGGGTTTATAAACCTCTATAAGGTCACCCATCAGCCTCCGACGTTCCAGGGACAACAGCCTCAGCCTGTTTAACTTCTCCCTATAGCTCAAATTCTCCAACCCTGGCAATATCCTTGTAAATCTTTTCTGAACGCTTTCAAGTTTCACAACATCTTTCCGATAGGAAGGAGACCAGAATTGCACACAATATTCCAACAGTGGCCTAACCAATGTCCTGTACAGCTGCAACATGACCTCTCGACTCCTGTACTCAATACTCTGACCAATAAAGGAAAGCATACCAAACGCCACCTTCACTATCATATCTACCTGCGACTCCACTTTCAAGGAGCTGTGAACAAGGATCGGTGCTGGGTCCACTACTTTTTATCATTTGTATAAATGATTTGGATGTGAACATAGCAGGTATAGTTAGTAAATTTGCAGGTGACACCAAAATTGGAGGTGTATTGGACAGCTAAGAAGGTTACCTCAGATTACGACGGGATCTTGATCAGATGGGCCAATGGCTGAGAAGTGGTACATGGAGTTTAATTAAGATAAATGGAAGGTGCTGCATTTTGGGAAAGCAAATCTTAGCAGGACTTATTCATTTAATGGTAAGATCCTAAGGAGTGTTGTTGAACAAAGAGACCTTGGAGTGCAGGTGGTAAACATAGAGTAGTTATGTATGTAAACTTACTTTCATTTTCTCCAGGTTCTGATTCTTGGTGAACCAAACCAATACAAGTTGGCTGCAAACAATCAACATTTGTTGGAGTTCAAACGTCGTTACAAAACTTTGCAAGATGTTACAAAGGTTTCCACCTACGGTGAAATTGATCTACATGCAATGTTAATGATATAAACACCAAAAAAATTATTTGAATGTTATCTCCAGCACTTACTGAATATACATACATATATATTTTTCTGTTCATTATTTTCTATCCAAACTAATGGCTGATTTGGATTGATTAAAAAGCTGTAACATAATTGAGTATTCCGACAGATTCCCAAACTTAGAATGAAGACTTTTATTAATTGCATTTACTTTACAATTCTGCTATCATTGAATCTGTCTGAGAAAACCAGAGAGTTATTATAACAGGCCATTCAGACCATTGAGTCTATGGGAGTATTTTCCCCAAATAAAATGGCTTGCTTTTCCTGCTTCTTGCTTGTTTTATTACTCTTTAATACTCCCCCTTCTCAGACAATATCTAATTGCTTTCAAAATGACTCAAAGTTTTCTTCATGATTGAGGAAGTCACATTTCACACAGTACTTTTTTTTCCAATCCCTAATTTTCTTGTGTTTGTATTTGACCCTGTCTGCTCAAGTAATTCAACAGAGACAAAAAAAAACTGTAGATGCTGGAATCCAAAATAGACAGGCAAGCGGCTGGAAGAACACAGAAAGGCAGGCAACATCAGGAGGTGGAGAAGTCAACGTTGGTTACTCCCAAAATGTTGACTTCTCCACCTCCTGATGCTGTCTATCTTTGTGTGTTCTTCCAGCCTCCTGCCTGTCTATCTTAATAATTCATCAACCAATACAACCAATTTGTTTTTACATATCTTTATTGTTAACCCTATAAGACTGTGAACACCTTTTATTAGGCCATTTCATAAGCTTCTCAACTACAAGGTGTAAAATGCTAAATTCTCAAGAATTATATCTTCATAATTGGAATTGAAACCTAGCATCATTTCAGTGAATTTATGTTGCATATCTTCCCTTATTCCCATTTCTTTATATCTTTGCAACTATACACGGTACACCACCTACAGCTTATATATTTATTCATCCAAATCCTCAGATTGGAGCTGGAGCTGACTCCAAAACAGCTATTCCTTTCTAAAATGTGTGAAGCTTTGTAGCTTTGTGTAGTCCATCATATACCCACTAATCACCCTGACGGATGACCACCTCCCACCCCACCCCACCCCACCCCCATACACCAAGCACTCTCATTTTTAGGTACCCCACTCACTTCCCCATCTGTCCCATCACTCCCCCCGCTCACTCCCCAGGGCCTTCGGATGAATCCTTCCTGACATACGGCAGTAAGTACAAGAACAAACGTGTAAGTTTTGGCCTACCAGGTTGCTCCTCTGCTAAGTGGACCCTCTCCCCAGTTTTCACTGATGCATGCATTTGGGAGTGGCCAGACTCTGAAATTAGCCAGATAAACCATTAAAAGGTAAATGGGTGACAAATAGAGAATTATTGTCAATCAAACCTGCTCCAACTCTAATCTGAAAATCTGGGCCAATACTGTGATTTAAAATTGAGGAATTGATTATGTGTGTAATTTGACCAAACTTTATATTTACTGATGCAATAAATAAAACTGAACAAATTATTTTGTGTGTATGTGTTAGAACCTTTGTAGGAGGATTACACTGTCACTGTAATCTCATGATTGCATGGGTCACATTACAAAACAAAAATACTTTATCAAATAATCAAGCTGACCAATGAAATATCTTCTCTGGTTTTAAACAATAAAATCTATTAACCAAATTTCTTAAACATAATTATTTGTAATAAACCAAACGGAAGTTGTTTAATGAAGGTACAATAATTGGGTAATGTACATAGTTTGTAATACAGTAATTGAAATACATTTCCCTTCTAAATATTTCCAAAATACAAACAAACCACACACTTTTCAAGGGAAAAAACGTTTTTCCACAGAGACCGGCCCATGTGTTTTTCAGTAAAGCCAATGGTTTATCGTCCTTGAAGACAAAAGGATAAAGCAGAGAATATTACAGATCCTGTTGCTGTGATGTTTTGACATATGGCAAAATCACTAATTATGCACTGAGCTCAACAAGGCTGGTAGTATCTGTGACAAGAGAAAGAAAGTTAATGCTTCAAATCCATAAGACTCAGCTTTATAGCTGAGAATTGACTGTCCACAGTATCCATTGCCTTCAGTTGTATTTTGATATCACATGGAGTGAATTGAATGGGCTCAAGACTGGGCATCTGTCATGCTGGAGGAGGCTAAGGTGTTGCAAATACTTCAGCCTCATCATTTGCAGTGATGCTTTGGATGCTTCCATCATTGAGAATGTGGATATTTGTGGAGCATCTTCCAATGAGTTGTTTAATTGTCCAAAACCATTCATTAGAGAATATGGCAGAACTATAGCTCTTATATCTGACATATTCATTGTGAAATCCCTTAGTTCTATTTAATATTTGCTGCTTATGCTCTCTGGTATGCACATAGTCCTGCTTTGTAGCTTTACAGTAATCCCTCCTGCACTTTTCAATGAACCAGTGTTGATCCTGTGGCTTGATCATAATGATGGAATGGGGGATTTGTGGGGCTATAAGTTTGCAGATTGTGTTGAGTATGCTGCTGTTGTTGATGACTCACAGCATCTCATGGATGCCTAATCTTGAGTTGCTCGATTTCTTCTGAATTTGTCTAATTTAGCATAGTGGAGGGTATGCTCAATGTGAAGGAATGACTGTTTCCACGAAAACTATGTAGCGGTTACTCTTACCAGTACTTTCATGGACAGATGCATCTGCAGCTGGCAGATTGGTGAGGGTGAGGTTAAGGATGTCTAACCCTCTTGTTGATTCCTTCACCTCCTGCCGACCAGTCTAGCAGCTGTGTCCTCTAGGATTTGACAAGTTCAATCGGTAGTGCTGCTGGTGGCGGACATTGAAGTACCCCACCTAGAGTACATTCTGCGTCCTTGCCATCTCCTCTGTTTTTCCTGTAGATAGTAGTCAACATGAAGCAATACTGATTCATCACCCAAGGGAAGACACTGCATGGTAACAGCAGGAGATTTTCTTGCCCGTGTTTGACTTGATGGTCTGAATCAATCACAGGGTAACGTCTCTCTATCTTTTGTGCTACTACTGCTGGGTCTGTCCTGCTGTTTGGAAGGGCTGGCAGTATTGGTATCTGAGACATTGTAAGGTATGATTCCATTGGTATGACTGTGTCTTACCCTTACGTGATGAGTCTATGAGAAACAGCTCTCTCAAAACTTGGTACAACCACCCCCTACCCTCCAAAAGCATTGGTAAGGAAGACTTTACAGGATCAGCAGGGCTGAATTTACAGTTGCTGTTCCTGGTACCTTGGTTGATGCCAAGTGGTCCACCGAAATACTTTTTAACAGTTGGGTGAAATTGAAAGGCTTATTAGATCATCTGAGAGTCAACCAGTCAATATCAATAGGTGGGTTTTCACGGTCATCATTAAACTTGAATTCCAGATTTTTAAAAAAGAATTATCGTTCTCAATCTGCTGTAGTAGGATCCGTGCCAGGTTCCCAGGTCATTACCTGGATCTCTAGATTCCTTGACCAACGACAATACCATGACAACAACATTGCTGATATCTGCCACCTCCTTCCAGAAGAGCAGGGAGCCTGCATAACTAGTGCTACTCAAGACCAGCACAGACCAGAATCTCTTCTTTGGCTCCTCCCAAGAATTTAGATAAGTCCCCAAGGCCAAAGTTACAATGCGAAGTGAGGAATGAGATTGCTGTGCCTCTGGTGATGATCTTTGCATCCTCACTCTCCACGGGAGTAGTGCTGGATGATGGAGAATGGCAATTGTTCCTCTGTTCAAGAAAGGGGATTAGGGAAATCCCTGAGAATTACAGACCAGTCAGTTGTACATCTGTGGTAAGCAAGGTACTGGAAAGGATTCTGAGAGATAGGGTTCATGACTATTTGGAAAAACATAGTTAATTAAAGGTAGTCAGCATGGTTTTGTGAGGGGCAGGTCATGCCTCACAAGCTTTATCAAGAGACGGGACAAGTTGACGAAGATTGAGCAGTGGATGTGGTGTATATGGATTTCAGTAAGCGTACTTGATAAGGTCCCCCACAGTAGGCTCATTCAGAAAGTTAGAAGTTATGGGATACAGGAAAATTGGCTGGCCAAAAGAAGATAGCAAGTGGTAGTGGAAGGAAAGCATTTGCCTGGATGTTGGTGACCAGTGGTATACGCAGTGATCTGTTCTTGAGCCTCTGCTCTTTGTAGTTTTTATAAATGACTTGGATGAAGAAGTGGAAGGGTGGGTTAGTAAGTTTGCTGATGATGCAAAGGTCGGTGGTGTTGTAGATAGTGTTGAGGGTTGTTGCAGGCTAAAACAAGACATTAACAGGATGCAGAACTGGGCTGAGAAGTGGTAGATGGAGTTCAACCTGGATAAATGTGAAGTGATTAATTTTGGAAGGTCAAACTCGAATGCTGAATGCAGGGTTAAAGATAGGTTTCTTCATCGTGTGGAGGAACAGCAGGATCTTGGAGTCCACGTACATAGATGCATCAAAGTTCCCACCCACGTCGATAGGGTTGTTAAGAAGGCATATGGTGTTTTGGCTTTCATTAACAGGGGGATTGAGTTTAAGAGCCGCAAGGTTTTGCTGCAGCTCTATAAAACCTGGTCAGACCACACTTGGAATATTGTTTCCAGTTCTCGTCGCCTCATTACAGGAAGGATGTAGATGCTTTAGAGACGGTGCAGAGGAGATTTACCACTATGCTGTCTAGATTGGAGGGCATCCTTATGTAGAGAGGTTGAGTGAGCTAGGGCATTTCACACTGGAGTAAAGAAGGAAGAGAGGTGACTTGATAGAGGTGTACAAAGTAATGAGAGGCATAGACAGTGTAGATAGCCAGACATTTTTCTCCAATACAGAAATGGCTGTCACAAAGGGTCATAATTTTAAGATGATTGGAGGAATGTTTAGATGAGATGTCAGAGGTAGGTTTTTTATGCAGAGAGTGTGGCTGCATGGAATACACTGCCAGCGGCGGTGGTAGAGTCAGAGACATTTAAGCGACTGCTGGTCCAGCACATAGGGGGCAGGAAATTGACAGGTGTGTAGATTAGGGGGGAAAGTGAGGACTGCAGATGCTGGAGATCAGAGCTGAAAATGTGTTGCTGGAAAAGCGCAGCAGGTCAGGCAGCATCCAAGGAGCAGGAGAATCGACGTTTCGGGCATGAGCCCTTCTTCAGGTGTGTAGGTTCGGTTGATTTTAGATAAAGATAAATGCTTAGCACAACATGATGGGCCGAAGAGCCTGTACTGTGCTGTCCTGTTCTATGTAATTTACTGTATGCGGGATTTCAAAATACGCTGTTCACAGATCTGGATGGGATTCTGAATGGAGTGTCAGTGTGGACTCAATGGGCCAAATGGCCTTTTTCCACATTGTAGAAATTCTATGAAAAAGTGCATCTCCCAAATGACTATGCCATATTTGCCAGATTCACTTTATAACTGAAGAGACCACTCAGATTGAGAGAGTCCTTGGATTTTTTTGCTCTGGCTGGTCAAACCTCCCACAGATTGGGCTCGATGAAGAGACTTTGCAGACAAGTTGTAATGTTTAAACATCCCCTTCCAAATCCATTTTAATTTAGATTCCTCCTCTCTCCCTCACCTTTGGTTGTCTGCATTGCTCTTAATAGGCTTTGCATGCAAATTAATAAATTGGAAAACATGGGTGACAGTTAATAGATTAAAGGTACTATGGGTAGTTTGGTTGTGGGAAAAAAGATTTCCTGATGATAAGGGAGTCCAGAACCTGGGGGTCACACTCTAAGGATACAGGTTAGAGAATGATGAACCTGTGGAATTCTCTGCCGCACAAAGTGGTCGAGGGCAAAACATTGAATGTTTTTAAAAAAAGTTATCTGTATAGTTTTTAGGGCAAAGGGGTTCAAAGGGTATGGGAAGTAAATAGAAACAGGGTTGGATGATCAGCCACAATCATTGAATTACAGAGCAGGCTCAAGGAGCTGAATGACTTCTTCCTGATCCTATTTTTGATGTTTCTATGTAAGTTGAGAGTTTTCACCCAAATACATGGGCAATGTATTCCAGACACCCACCATCCTCTGGATGAAAACAGTTTTCCTCATAATCCCTCTCATACCTGCAATTTTCAGCCCTGACATCCTTCTTGTAAATCTCCCTGTTCTCTCTCGGGAACGCCATTATGTGGAGGTACCAGTTGTCACAAAGCTGATCCTTTTCCTCAAAGTTACTGTGTCCTTGATTTTCTACAGAGAGGTCGTAAAACAGCTCAGGCTCTGAAACAGCTAAGTTGGTGCAGAAATGAATGGTTTATTGAGGCCCTTTTTGTTCACCCCTAATCAGATGATACCCTAGGCCAAAGGTTTTCATGTTTTAGAAATCTCTTGTGTAATGAAAGGAGAGTGGCCAGTCCAGACAGCTGAGGCTTTTTGATTCGGTTACAGCAGGGGATGTGTGAAACGAGCTGCTGGACTTCTCTCTCTCCTTGCAAACTGTAAGCCTGTGCCATGTTTTACTGTTTATGCTAAGGGATGTCTGAGTTTTCGGAACAACATAATTAATTTGGGTTTGGATAGGGTAAGTTATCGGGTGTTCTATTTTCTGTTCTTTGTGTCTCATTGCGTAATTTTGCAAATAAATTTTGTTTGTTTAAAACTTGGAGTCGACCCAGCTAGTTTGCACCGGGAATATCAACTTTACACCTAGCTAAACAAATAGCAAAGTTACGGTCTGGGCTACCTGCTTAAAGAGGTTTTGAGGGGTCTGGCCTAGTCCATAGCAGAGTATTGGACAGGGATGGACAAAGTCAAAAGTCCCACAACAACACGGTATAGTCCAACAGGTTTATTTGAAATGACAAGCTTTTGGAGTGCAGCCCCTTTGTCAGGTGGACAATTATGCCCTTCCTGAATGCGCTGACTAGACCTGTGCACAATTCCCAGCTGTGGCCTAACCAGTGTCCAGTATAATTCCAGCATTACATCCTTGATTCTGTATTTATTATCTCACTCAATGAAGGATAACATTCCATATGCCTTTGTTACCATAATATCTATTTGACCTGCTCACTTCAGGAATCCGTGAATGTACACTCTAGGGTCTCTCAATTCCTCAATACCTTCTCAATACTGTCCTAATTATTTGTGCATTCCCCAAATACATAACTTTTCATTTTTCCAGGTTGAGTTCCCACCTTGCCACTTTTCTGTCCACTCAACCATGCATTGATATAATTCTGCAGCCAACATGCATCCTCTTCACTATCAACTACATACCTAATTTTTGTGTTGTCTATAAATTTCCTAATTATACTTCCCACATTTACTATATATATATAGCACAAACTGCAAGGCACCAACGCTGTACCCTCTGGTACACACATGCAGGAGAAGACCGAAGACATCAGACTGAAGGTGTTTGCATTTGAATGCAGGACTCTACTCATCTTCTGTTGAGGTCATTGAATCTCTTTCAACATTTCATACCCAAATTTCTAACTTGTCAATGCAGATAGTGTCTGGCTTGGTGAATCTTTCCAATGTCTTTTGTTTGCATTTCAGAATTTTAAACATTTACAGATCTTTTGTTGCTTTTTATTAATAAAAGTGTGAATGTTATGCTTTGAAAATTGAAACTTGAAATTCCAACTTTAATAATATACCAAATAAAAAATAGGAAACCAAAGACATTGGAAGTTTTCAATAAAAACTGATAACATTTCATTGTATTATAAATATATAAAGTGTATTTTACAAGAAGGTGAGATGGCTGAAAAACAATCAGGTCAATTTAAAGATACCCACAAGGTGGCGACATTTGCACATGATTTGAAACTACCAGGACATGATTATTGGGCATCTAGTGAGCTGAAATTCAGACAGGGGCAATGATTAACATACAGCAATCGATGCAATAAGGTTTCATGGCAAGTTGGATTTCAATGTAACTGCCAGTTAAGTGGCGGGGTGTGGGGTTAGAATTTCGATTGGGGTCTCCCGGGACTGTCAGTCACAGGCACATTCCTGCTTGTGCTGGCCATAGTCATGGAATAAATCTGGTTACATTCTGAGGAGTGGGCAACAGTCAGTTCTACAAGACCATCACAAGTAGTCAAGACAATCGTATCTTGTCAATCAGGAAGCTGCAAACATAATGGCCAGGGGTCTGGGCGGTCATGTTTATGGGTTCTTCATCGAAGTCTGCCAGAGATCTAAGGTAAATACAGTCCTGAGGGTCCATGCATTGAGAAAGATTCAAGGGAGGGGCTATAGGGAAAACTGGGAAATCACTAACAAAAGCAACGAGTAGTCGAGGCTGTGGGCAGATCAACCATGATCTAATTGAATGACCAAGCAGACTTAATGGGCTGAAAGGTCTGTATATGCTCCCATGTCTGATGGTCTTATGGAGAGGGGAAAGCAGAGTTATGTGTTTAGGTGGGACAAGGGGATGGGCAGAATAGAATTGGAGGAAATCGTGGTCTGTAGGAGGAATGAGTTATTGACAGTGACCACCGTGGCCTCCACTGGAGGAGTGCAGAGGACAAGAATGGGCATCATTAAGGTATAAAGTCTGGGTTCAAGGGCAGGGAGAACAGTTGGAGGCAATCTCCAAAGTGGTGGGTCTCCAGGTGAGGGAGTGAGTTGTAAAAGGTTGTAGGATGGTGTGAGGTAAAAGGATTGAAGGAGGTTCTGGCAGTGGGAGTGGGAGAAGGGCAGTGAGGGGTAGAGGTGGGGTGGTTGGGAACTGGTTGGTGACCAGGTAGGGCCTGTGCTGGCATACCCAACATGAGCTGTGATGTGAAATCCAACCAGAAAATAGTTGGGACAATGCCCAGGGTGGACAGAGTCACTGTCACTTTGATGAATGAAAGCACAGGATCCATGTCTGCTGGATGTTGGGTTATTGAAAGGGTAAAGACTTAAAACAGCAATATGCAAACTGCAAGTAATTTATAATCCAAGAATTTCTTTGCCCATTTGCACTGCATGCAGTATTAATGTGCTTTAGTGATTTGTGTCATGCCATTGGTCTTTGCAATGATGTGGAGGGGCCGGTGTTGGACTGGGGTGGGCAAAATTAAAAATCGCACAACACCAGGTGATATTCCAACAGGTTTATTTGGAAGTACTAGCTTTCAGAGTGCTGCTCCTTCATCAGGTAGCTGTGGAGCAAGATCATAAGACACAGAATTTATAGTAAAAGGTCATAGTGTCATGTAATGATACGATATATTACCCCAGTGCAACACCGGCACCTCCACATCATGGCTACCATCGACACCATGAACTGCTGGCTGAAAGTGGAGAGAATCTCCAAGAAGGGGCAGCACGATGGCACACTGCTGCTTCACAGCGCCTGAGACCCGGGTTCAATTCCCGCCTCAGGTGACTGTCTTGTGTGGAGTTTGCACATTCTCCCCGTGTCTGTGTGGGTTTTCTCTGGGTGCTCCAGTTTCCTCCCACAGTCCAAAAACGTGCAGGTTAGGTGAATTGGCTATGCTAAATTGCACGTAGTGTTAGGTGAAGGGGTAAATGTAGGGGAATGGGTGGGTTGCGCTTCGGCAGTTAGTGTGGACTTGTTGGGCCGAAGAGCCTATTTCCACACTGTAAGTAATCTAAAAAGATCACGCATAATGACAGACATTAAGTTTCTGCAGAAATGCAAGAAAGCAGGAATGATCCCAAAAGGATTACAGATCACAAACCCTCTCAAGCCAATACATCGTATCAGTTGCATGACACTGGGATCTTTTGCTATAAATTCTATGTTTTATGATCCTGGTCCACAACCACCTGACGAAGGAGCAGTGCTCTGAAAGCTATTACTTTCAAATAAACCTGTTGGACAAAAACCTGGTGCTGTGTGAATTTTAAAATTGGATTTTGCAAGTGTAACATGGGCATCTCAATGAAATAAAAGTTAGTAGCAATGTCTTCAAATGAGACGAATGGTGTCAAAAGTTGTAAAGTTGTAGGACGAGGGGACCATCGCTTCATCATGTCTCATGTAAGTATTATGATGAACTGTGCTGAGTTCAATGAAAAGTTGAATAATTGAGGTTGGTCTGTGATGAGAAGGGGTGCACCCCATTATTGATGCTGATTATTCAGCTGTTACAGCACCTTCAGAGTTGGTGCACATGCTGTGACCAGGATGGTGGTGGAGCAGATAACAGACCTCCTGAATATATGGCTGTGCTGCTTTAACCGGTTTAAGGAGATGGTACCTTCAGTATAGCTTGGACAGAGTACGCTGCATCATCCTGAAGTGTTGTGTTCCGTACAACTGGAGCAGGCAATGAGGTGATGTGGTAAATGCAATGGAAGTGGGACTTTGGGAACAGTTTTCCGAGAAAAACGACATGGGCATTTGGGAGGAGGAAGCTCTCCTTGTGCATGACAGAGCTCAGCTGTGTCAGGCTCCAGCTGACAGAGTAGACCTTACTGGCACTCGGTTCTCATCCAATAGACAAGAGCTGGATATGCAGATCATCATACATGTAAATAATGTAAAATAGTCATTAGTCATGATGCCAGCATTGCATTGTGTATGTGGAATCTCTATTTGTTTTAGAGACTTGAACATGTAACAACTGCCCATTTACTTCCTCTCCCCTTGTTATCCAAGGGCCCCCTTACATTCCTGTTGAAGGGCTTGGGCCTGAAACATCGATTCTACTGATCCTCGGACACTGCCTGACCTGCTGTGCTTTTCCAGCACCACACTTTTCGACTCTGAATTCCAGCATCTGCAGTCCCCACTTTATCCCAAACATATCTTCCAGGTGAAGCAATGCTTTACCTGTACTTCACTGCATCCCTGCTCATAATGTGGTCTCCTCTACATTGGGGAAACAAAGCATAGATTGGGTGACTGCTTCGCAGAACATCTACATTCTGTCCACAAAAAAGACCCTGAACTTCCAGTTGCCTGCCACTTCAACACACCACTTTGTTCCCCAGCCAAGATCCCTGTATCTGGCTTGCTGCGGTGCTCCAGAGAAGCTCAGTGCAAGCTAAAAGAACATCACCTCATTTTCTGTTTGGGAACTGTAAAGCCTTCTGGACTCAATATCGAGTTCAACAATTTTAGGATTTCAGGCACTTCTCCTATGTCCTTATCCCAACCCTCACACACACCAGGCCTTATTATCACATGGTTTGCATTTTTTGTCATTTATATAAATGATTTGGATGTGAACATAGGATGTATGGTTAGTAAGTTTGCAGATGACACCAAAATTGGTACTACAGTGGACAGCCAAGGAGGTTACCTCAGAGTACCATAGGACCTTGATCAAGTGGGCCGATGGAGTTTAATTTATATCAATGTGAGGAGCTACATTTTGGTAAGGCAAATCAAGGCAGGTCCTATACACTTAATGGTAAGGTCCGAGGGAGTGTTGCCGATGAAAGATACCTTGGAATGCATCATAGTTTCTTGAAAATGGAGTTTCGCGTACACAGGGTAGTGACAAAGGCATTTGGAATGCTTGCTTTTATTGGCCAATACATTGAGTATAGGAGTTGAAAGGTCATGTTGTAAGGGGCATTGGTTAGGCCACTTTTTGAATATTGCATTCAATTCTGGTATCCCTGCTATAGGAAAGATGTTGAGAGTCTTGGAAGGGTTCAGAAATGGTCTACAAGGATGTTGTCAGGGTTGAAGGATTTGACCTTATAGCGAGAGGCTGAATAGGCTGGAGCTTTTTTCCCTGGAGCATCGGAGGCTGAGGGGTAACCTTATAGAGGTTTTTAAGATGATGAGGGGCATGGATAGGGTGATCTTTTCACCCTAGTCAAAATCTTTTCACATGGGTAGGGGAGTCAAAAAGGTAAGAGGGGAAAGTTTTAAAAAGGACCGAAGGAATAACTTTTTCACGCAGAGAGTGCTGCGAGTATGGAATGAGCTGCCAGAGGAAGTGGTGGAGGCTGGTACAATTACAATATTTAAACAACATCTGGATGGTACATGAATAGGAAAGGTTTAGAGGGATATGAGGAAAATGTTGAAAAATGGGACTAGCTTAATTTAGGATATCTGGTTGGCATTAACGAGTTGGACCAAAGAGTCTGTTTCTGTGCTGTACATCTCTATAATTCTATGCTATACTATACTATGCTATGCTATACAAAAACTTCCAGCTCGGCGAACAGAACCACAGCATTCTATGCTATTACACACAACCCATTGTTAGCCACTAATTATCTCCATTCGTAGCTATTCATTCTCCAAGGCCAATTATTATCCACTGCTTTCTCTGTTCAATTGTTCTTCTCTCTCTTTGGGTTCTATCACCATCTATCAGTTATACCTTACCCCTTCCCCTCACCCTATCTTCTGTTTCTTAGCTACCATCAGTTTTGAGGAAGGGTCACTGGACATGAAACATTAACTCTGATTTCTCTGCACAACTACTGCCAGACCTGCTGAGCTTTTTCAGAAACAAAACAATTACAGATACTGGAATCCAAAGTAGACAAACAGGGGGCTGGAAGAACACAGCAAGCCAGGCACCATCAGGAGGTGGAGAAGTCAATATTTCAAATATAAACCTTCCCAGCAATTTCTGTGTTTGCTATTGCCGACTGTGAATAAAAACTCATGTTTGAATTTCTTGTTGGAGTGTCATGTTCCCCAACTTGACAATGAAAAGATGCAGATATTCAGTAAGTATTGTGCACAGAGTAGCAATAACTAGGAGAGTGTGGTTTAAATGGAATGCAGCTAAGGACAGATAAACCATGTGACATGGTTGTTAAAAAGCAACCAGTTGAGAGAACAGGATTTTATGTGAGAGGGAGTGTCAGCCATATTTGCTATGTATCATGAGCACTGTGATATTGTGGCTGCTGTGCCATTACATTGCAAGTAAAAATCAAGGCTGGAGTGCCAATACTTGTCTCCACGCAGCCTTTCAAAGATGGTGTGGGTGAGAGAAATGTCAACCTTTCAATGGATATCTGCTAAGTGACGCATTGTTCTAGGAACCGCACAGAGTAAGGTGTGGCTAGAATTGCATGAGAGGCACACTATAGGACCAGGGCAAGTAATTAGTGAGGTAAGTTTGTTAAGATACAGCAACAGATCTTACAGTGAAGCCCTGCAAGAAACATAATACAACTGACACTTAGCCAAAAACAAATGTACAATTCAGCCCAATGTTTCTACTCCTAAAATCCAGGATCCCATATACCCAATTAACTACTTAGTAACCTGCTCTGTCATCTTTAGAAATTTGTGTGCAACCACTTCCTGATCTCACTCTTTTTTTCAGCTGCTCTAAAACTGATATCTCATATTTTCTCTCCACATTATTCTTATCAAATAGTGGCAACTTATTTTTCTGTAATGAATTTCATCAAGCATTTGTCAGCTCAGTCCACTAGCCTGTTTATTATTCTCGAAGTTTATTGCTATTTTCCTCACTGTTTACAGTGCTACCAAGTTACTTGTTAGCTGGAAATTCCGAAGTCCTACTGCTATTCAGAAGGCTAAGTCCAAGAAATCTGTAATAAAAATAGCAGTGACCTTCATCCCTTGGAATTCCACAATTCCTCCAATCCAAAAAACCGATGCTCCTCATTTATCCATTCTTGTTTCTAAACACTAATTGGCCATCAATGTTAAACTTTCAGAAAATGAGGACTGCACGTACTGGAGATCAGAAACAAAATGTGTGGTGCTGGAAAAAGCACAGCAATCAAGCAGCATCCAAGGAGCAGGAGAGTCGACGCTTCAGGCATAAGCCCTTCATCGGTTTGATCTGGGATCAGGTTGGGGGGGGGAGGGAGATGAGGAAACTGGTAAAACTGACATTGATGCAATGTTGGAGGGTCCCCAGGCAGGTGAGGCATTCTTCCTCCGGACATCAGGTGGCTTGGATTTGGTGGTGGTGGAGGCCCAGGACTTTTATCGCACTCACTATCTGAATGGATTCTGTTCATTTCGAGTTTTTTCTCGTCGCTCGTCGACATAAAAGACACCCCTATCTAGCTAACCACAGCCAGATGATGTTAAGGGAATGGAAATATTCACTGTAAAGCAGAGACCAAGTGAGGATTGAGCTAGGATTATTCAACTGACAGGTTAGTTACCTCCTTAGCTCATCACCTGTTGTGTTGGCAAGTGCAGTTTTAATTCTATCCACCCTAACGACCCTCCACCATTACTGTGAGCTAAAAAACAAAAATCCTTTATTACTAAAATTATTATAAAATTTAAAATTCTAAAATAAGTTAAAATTCTACCTAAAATTAACATTACTTAAACAATCAATTTAAAAATTAATTCAATTATGTCCAAAATAGAGAAGCTTAAAAGAGTCCATTATGAATCCAAAGAAATTCTTAGCAACTCAAGGGTCAGGGATATAACCAGGTTTGTAATGTGTTGAGCAAATGTCTTACACTTTTCGATCCAGAGATCTTTCATCACGTCAGTGTTCTTTTGAACCATTTACCTCGGGACAAATCCATAAAAAGAAACATTGGTTCCTTTAATAGAATCCATGATTTCTTTCTCTAAATGTTTATATTTCTCCACCTTCTCCTCCCAAGCTTGCTCTAGCGAATTTTCTTGGTTTTCCACCGAATTGTGACATCAACAACAATAATATGACTGTCTTTCTTAAATCTAATATCTGGGATCCAGAGCTTTACATATCCTTTATATGAGGTTCAATATATGTGGTCCATCCTTTAGTTTTAACATATTTAACATATTTAATTAGTTCCTCAGCAATCCTGTTGTGTCTTTTCATGTGCATATTTTTCACATACGGGCACCAGCCCGATGTGCGCGCGACTGTCTTGATGGCATCATTGCATCCCCTACAATTCTTGGTGTTAAAGGGCCTTCCATATGATAACGATGATCTAGTTGGGTACAAGTTTGTTCGTATTTTTACTTTTCATGTTTTCATATAATGCATCTTATTTAACCAATTATTAGAGATTTTATCATTTTTAAAATAGTGAATGCCTGCCCCCTTGCTAGGCAGAGCCATCCATTTTTGCAATTCCACATTTCTCCATTTCGAATAATTTTTACTGCAATCCTCTTCAATCCCCTCGATATCCTCATTCTCACCATCTTCACTTTTCCTTCTAATTGGCTATTACAGAATGGATTCCAAATTTCGTCAAAATTTTCAAAGTGCTCAATTCCTTCATCTTCGTTGTTACACTAATCCCATCGAATTTAAATGAGGCATGAAGGATTTCGTCAGAAGAGGTAAGCAGCAATTCATTTTTCCTTAATACCGCAATCGGAATAGCATTGATAGCTTATTCAAACCGAGGCTGCTGTCGCAGCTCCGGGCATATAACATCCCATCTGCAACTGATTGTGGGGGGTGCAAAATTTCTTTCACTGACCCTTTAATTAAACAATCTAATTTATTTAAATAATTCTGTGATACTTCAGATAATAATAAATCCTAGGGATAAAATAGGATTTTAATAATTCTATATTCTGCACTGGATTTAATAGTGGGCAGCACGGTGGCACAGTGGGTTAGCACTGCTGCCTCACAGCACCAGAGTCACAGGTTCAATTCCCGCCTCAGGTGACTGACTGCGTGGAGTTTGCACATTCTCCCAGTGTCTGCGTGGATTTCCTCCGGGTGCTCCGGTTTCCTCCCACAGTCCAAAGATGTGCAGGTTAGGTGAATTGGCCACGCTAAATTGCCTGTAGTGGGGTAAATGTAGGGGAATGGGGCTGGGTGGGTTGCGCTCCGGTGGGTCGGCGTGGACTTGTTGGGCCGAAGGGCCTGTTTCCACACTAAGTAATCTAATCTAATCTAATAGCGAACTCCAAGTTCTTGATCCATTCTCCTAATTGATCTTCCCAGTGTAATAAACTAATTCCAACCCCGGGATCTATTCTTGCTCCTAAATATTTTTCCACATTCCCCGGCTCTATATACTGAATATCCTTTTTATTAAGTTTACAATTGGCCCTATTGTTGTCGATAAACATTTTATTCAGAGTCATAGAGATGTACAGCATGGAAATAGACCCTTCAATCCAACCCGTCCATGCCGACCAGATATCCCAATCCAATCTAATCCCACCTGCCAGCATCCAGCCCATATCCCTCCAAACCCTTCCTATTCAAATACCCATCCAAATGCCTCTTAAATGTTGCAATTGTACCAGCCTTCACCACACCCTCTGGCAGCTCATTCCATACACGTACCACCCTCTGCGTGAAAAAGTTGTCCCTTATGTCTCTTTTATATCTATCCCCTCTCACCCTAAACCTATGCCCTCTAGTTCTGGACTCCCCGACCCCAGGGAAAAGACTTTGTCTATTTATCCAATCCATGCCCCTCATCATTTTGTAAATCTCTATAAGGTCACCCCTCAGCATCCGACGCTTCAGGGAAAACAGCCTCAGCCTGTTCAGCCTCTCCCTGTAGCTCAGATCCTACAACCCTGGCAACATCCTTGTAAATCTGTTCTGAACCCTTTCAAGTTTCAGAACATCTTTCCAATAGGAAGGAGACCAGAATTGCATGCGAATTAAACTCCATCTGCCACTTCTCAGCCCATTGGCTCATCTGGTTCAGATTCTGTTGTAATCGGAGGTAACCCTCTTCGCTGTCCACTACACCTCCAATTTTGGTGTCATCTGCAAACTTACTAACTGTACCTCTTGTGCTCGCATCCAAATCATTTATGTAAATGACAAAAAGTAGAGGGCCAGCACCGATCCTTGTGGCACTCCACTGGTCACAGGCCTCCAGTCTGAAAAACAACCCTCCACCACCACCTTCTGTCTTTTCTAATGTTAACCTCCAACCCCGTACTTTCACAAAATTGCTGTACTAGTTTTAAATTGTATTCTATGCCCTCGTAAGATTGACTTACTAAATCAATATCATGTGCAAAGGTGAGGGAGGCACAGTGAAAATCATCACCCCTGGGACTCAAAAAATCCCTCTTTTACCCTCTTCTAACATAGTGACGACAGGGTCCATTACAATGTTAAAAAGAATAGGGGATAAAGAGTCGTCTTGTTTGACTCCTTTTAAACTTTTTATCAAATTTGTCTTACAATTAAAACCTTCCACTAACGTATTATCATAATATAAATTTGCTATTAATTTAATGAATTCTGGTGGAGCAATAATCTGTTCATGGCTTTAATAATCAGTTTATGACCCACTGTGTCAAAGGCCTTTGCCAGGTCCACGAACACTATCACTAGTTGCTGCTTTTTCTTTTGGCCCCATCGATAATGTTTGTGAGGATTTTAATATTCTCCTCACAGCCTGTGACCCCAGTGAGAAAATCTTTTTGACGTTTATTTAACCTTTTAGCAATGATTTTAGTAAATAGCAGTAATAAAATAGGGCCTATTGTTATTGGTCTCCAATTTTCAATATCTTTTAGTTCTTCTTCATCATTAGTTTTCAGAATTAGTACTGCCCTGCTCGTTTTCAGTGAATCTGGGATATTGCCAGTTTTTAGCCAAATTGAAAAAATTCTTGGGATTAAAGTATTGTCTTTATTGAATATTTTAATTATATCTTTCACTGACATCTCATCAGGTCCTGCAGCAGATTTAACGTCAGTCACCTTAATGGCCTGAATGATGCCTTCTACTGTTATTGGCCCAATTAACATATTACTTAAGGAATTGTCTAGTCCACCCTTATATTTCACAAAAGTTCTTAAATTACACTTTTCAGTTGCAACTATTAGTGGGCAGCACGGTGGCACAGTGGTTAGCACTGTTGCCTCACAGCGCCAGAGACCCGGGTTCAATTCCCGACTCAGGCGACTGACTGTGTGGAGTTTGCACATTCTCCCCGTGTCTGCGTGGGTTTCCTCCGGGTGCTCCGGTTTCCTCCCACAGTCCAAAGATGTGCAGGTCAGGTGAATTGGCCATGCTAAATTGCCCATAGTGTTAGGTTAAAAGGGGTAAATGTGGGGGTATGGGTGGGTTGCGGGTCGGTGTGGACTTGTTGGGCCGAAGGGCCTGTTTCCACACTGTAAGTAATCTAATCTAATTTACCACTAAAATATTATTCTAAATCTTCTTTAGTCAACGGACAAATACATTTCGTTAGAGCCCCCATTAATGATCTAGCAAGATATTGCCTTTTAAATTTATACATCATTTGCATTTCTTTAAATTGATCTTTTTTCCTACAGTATTTCTTTCTTGCATTACTTAAAAATGCTCAATTTTAGCCTTCTCAAAATTGATGGCTTTTGATGCCCGTCATATAATTATAGGGGGAGACTTTAATTGTATTATGGATCCGGAAATAGACAGGATTCCCAAGAGTACTGCAGGAGTATCTCCCAGATCTAGACAATTGATGGATCTGAACAAAGAATTAGGATTAGTAGATGTATGATGTCTTCATCCACAGGGTAGAGATTTCTCTTTCTACTCTAATCCACATAAATGTCAAACCAGAATTGATATGTTTTTTGCCCCCTCAATTTTTTAAAATTCCATATCATCCTGTAAAATAGGTAATATAGCAATTTCTGACCACCCTGCTGTATATATGGAAACTAAGGCGAGGAACAGTGGGACATCCCCTCGGCATTGGCGTATGGACCCCTTCCTAATGAAAGATAGTAAATTTGTAAAGTACTTCTCTCAAGAATTTAAAACTTTTTTAGAAATTAATTCAGGTACAGCTAGCAACCCGTCAATGATGTGGGAGACCAGCAAAGCTTACACG
>NC_057719.1:47822092-47825332 GCF_004010195.1 Chiloscyllium plagiosum
TAACACATCCCGAGCATGTAAGAGACTTAAATATACACCCTGGTTAGTTGTAGTTTAGATTAGTAGATAGTTGAGTTTTGTCTGTTTGTTCTTTTTTGTTGTTTTTTTTTTCGGGTTTTTTTTTTGTTGTTTTGTTTTTTTTTGTCAAATTTTGGCTATTGTATATTTGAGCTAATTGTATATCAATGTTTATATCTGAGAGTTTTGTTTATTTTTGTAAACTTGTAAAAATGTTAAATTTCTAATAAAAATATCTATATAATGAAAAAAAAATGCTCAATTTTATTTTTAATTTTTGTATTAAACCTTTCCTCTTTAATTTATTTTCTATCTTTCTTTTTAAATGATTGGTTTATAATCTCTTCCATAATTTAAGTATAATCATTTGTCAAAACCTGTTTGTTTTTACTTATACTATCCTCAATAATATTTATTAATTCCAATGTGGATTTATTAATCGAATTTGTATTTCTCTCTCCCCTATAATTACCTACATTCCTATTTTCATTCAAAATTCCTTTGACTAATAATCTTCTCATGTCGGATATTTGCTTAGGGGTTTTAGTATCTAATCTTTCAGCGATTAATTTATTAATATTTCTATGATCATTGAACTCCTTTTCGAATCTCTTTAACAATTCTACTTTGGAGCTGGACCAAACTCCTTGTCTACTTTTACTAGACTTTCCATGAGGACTACCTTAAATTCTCTTAACATTTCTTACCATGGGATGCATGTGTCTCTCATGCTGTCCCAGCCCAATGGACGTAGTAAATTTTAGTGGACATGATTCACGTTGGAAAATATTATCTTCCCTGCTAACTTCTTTCTTACCCTTACATTTGACATAGTGACATGCAACCGCATGATAACTACTTTCCTAATCACATTTAACACACCTGACTCTAACCAATTTTATCCCCTTACATTGGTTCAGATGTTCATGAAATTGACCAGTCGTATTATAGATATTCTGCCAAAATTGGCATATAAAATTGTCTGTAGAATATTTAATAATTATATCTATTTTACAATTATTTTGTATAGTTGTAGTAATAACCGTAGCTTGTACAATCTCATTCTCTTGTTCTCTACTTAGACTAAAATCGAAGGGCCCTTTAAAATTCAAGTTAAAAAATGTCTGATTGTCAAGAAGACAAGATCTGTGAGGGGCCATCTCACTAGATCTTTCAACTCGACTCTCTCCACACTCGGCACCAAAACTGGTTACCTTGTGCCTGCCAGAGGGCAGCCGTGCCGAGAGTACTCTGAGGGTCTCATCCATTTGCGTAGAGATGGACGATCGTTTCCTTGCTTGGCTAATGCATTTTGCACATGGAGCTGCCAAAAGCAACCGTGTGGGGCGGTTATTCTCCCGGTTTCCCACCCAACCAGAATTTAAAAAGTCTGACATAATCGCCCCTCTTCAAAAAAGGGTTTTACTCAAAATTGACCGTAGGTCACCAGCCATCTCATTTTTTCTAGGTCGTATTCACCGGCTTGGAAAGAGTAATACCATAGCAACAGAATAAACAGATTAAAACTATTCCCTGTAGTTAAATCTGACCCAGATAAAATCAAAGCTAAAATCAGAGCCAATAAAACCCAGGTAAAAGCAGTTAAAATACCACTTATCCATTTATCGGGTTTCCTCTACCAAGCCGTTACCAGGGGGAACCACATGGAGGTTCAACCTACTTCGCAGCCGATAAAAATACGTAAAGACAACTGCGAAGGTGACTACACAGGCAGCCGTTGGGAGACCAACCAACAAAAAATCTGTAGTCACATCCCCATAAACTGACTGGTGTGTAGTGCCAGGTTTACCTCCCTTTGATTTTGGTAACATCTTCAATCCTCTTGTCCTTATAGATCATCCTTGTACCGAAGGAGGATTTCAAGACCATGGCCAGCAACTCTTCATTTCTGCCCTGACTTCCCTCCTCGCTAGACTGAGTTACGTCTTTACCTCAGGTGGTACTAACCATCTTTGCACCCACTTTTTTCTTTCTCACCTATTACCTGTCAACCTCATTTGCCAATGCTGTGGCAAATTGTTTTTTCTTGGTAAACGTTGAAGCAATGATTACATTCATTACCTCAATGATTTCTACCGCCTCTACCAATGATGCCCATTTCTTGTGTACGACAGAGCCCCATAAACATCAATATGGAAATGACCAGATGATCTGTTTTTGTACTGTAGATTGTGGGATAAATATGGACCAAGAGAGTGGGGGCAACTCCTTGATCTTCTTCAAAACAGTGACATTGGACCTTTTACATCCACAGCTAGGGCCTTAGTTTAACATCTCTTTTGAAAAATGACTCCGCCATTGGAGTCCAACACCAGCATCTCCTCAACTCAAGTTAGTGTCAGCAATGCTAACTTGGTATTCCTTTGGTAGCATTAGCCTGAGCAACATGCTGCTTTAAACTTCTGTGCTGTATAGGAGGCCTTAGGAAAACACTTTGCAGACTGCATTACTATCCTGTTAAAGCCTGAATCCTTAATAAATCAGAAGTGCAGACTTCCAACTGAAGGCTCCTGATAATGAATGGCTCAGTGCTGGAGAACACTGGCAGTTCAGCAGTCTGGTGAGCAGTGTAGCCTCCAGGAGGGAAGTGTTACTCCATTTCGATTGGAGTCTGTCAGACTTTAACCTGAGGAGGGAGTGGTTTTACCTTATCAAAAAGCTTAATACCTTGAGTCTGGCAGACCACCTCCTGTCACTACTCAGGTGGATAGAAGAGTCTAGTTCCAACGTGGTCAAAATAATGACTGCAGATGCTGGAAACCAGATTCTGGATTAGTGGTGCTAGAAGAGCACAGCAGTTCAGGCAGCATCCAAGGAGCTTCGAAATCGACGTTTCGGGCAAAAGCCCTTCATCAGGAATAAAGGCAGTGAGCCTGAAGCGTGGAGAGATAAGCTAGAGGAGGGTGGGGGTAGGGAGAAAGTAGCATAGAGTACAATGGGTGAGTGGGGGAGTGAATGAAGGTGATAGGTCAGGGAGGAGAGGGTGGAGTGGATAGGTGGAAAAGGAGATAGGCAGGTAGGACAAGTCCGGACAAGTCATGGGGACAGTGCTGAGCTGGAAGTTTAGAACTAGGGTGAGGTGGGGGAAGGGGAAATGAGGAAACTGTTGAAGTCCACATTGATGCCCTGGGGTTGAAGTATTCCGAGGCGGAAGATGAGGCGTTCTTCCCCCAGGCGTCTGGTGGTGAGGGAGCGGAGGTG
>NC_057719.1:47825765-47859022 GCF_004010195.1 Chiloscyllium plagiosum
CCCTTCAGGCTCTCTGCCTTTATTCCTGATGAAGGGCTTTTGCCCGAAACGTCGATTTTGCCTGTCCTCGGATGCTGCCTGAATTGCTGTGCTCTTCCAGCACCACTGATCCAGAATCTGGTTTCCAACATCTGCAGTCATTGTTTTTACCTCGTTGATGGAAACCGCAGAAAAGTCAGGCAAAAAACAAGGCTGAAGCATTTGCAACCATTTTCAACCAGAAATGCCAAGTGGATAATTTATGTAAGTCTTCTCACCAGCACCACAGTGTGAATCTTCAGTTAATTCAATTCACTTCATTTGATACCAAAGAATGGCTGTAAGCACTGAATTCTGACGAAGGCTACCGACTCTGACAACATTCCAGGATCAGCACCAAGACTTGGGCATTGAAATTAACTGCACAGCTCAGTTATCTACAAGATGCACTGCATCATCTCATCAAGGTTCATTCAAAAGCACCTTTCACGACTGTGACCACTAGAAGGACAGAAGATTCATGTGAGTCTCACTGGATTAAAATTTCCCTCCAAGCCACATATCATACTGACTTGGAAGTGCAGATGTTTGTTGATTATTATACAATGTTTATCACCATTCACAATTCCTTAAATAAAGAAGCAGTCCATGCCCTTTTGCCATAAGACCTGGTCAACATTCAGGTTTAGGCTGGTAAGTGAGTGACAAGAAACAGTCACAGTACACAACTGCCAGGCATTGACCATCTCAAGCAAGAGAGAATCTATCAATGTCCCCTGGGCATGTAATAGCATTATAATTCCTGAATCAACATCCTGGGAGTTACCGCCGACCAGAAACTGAAAAGTTTTCCACAGAAATACTGTGGTTACAAAAATATGTCAGAGGCTGAAAATTCTGCAGTGAGTACCATATTTCCTAACTAATGAAAGTCTGTTCCCCCACCTACAAGGTACAAGGGAGTGTATTTGAATATTCTCAACATGCTCAGATAAGTGCAGCTTCAAATAACATTCAAGCAGCCTTGCATCATCAAACAAAAAGAAGCCTGCTCGAAACACTGAACCAAAATAATTCATAAAAACTATTTTGACAGCATCTATCAAACATTTCTGGATAATTCCCACCGCTTCGAAGGAGAGGGTAGCAGCTACATGGGAACACTATCAGCTGAATATTCTGCTCCAAGCTAGACACCATTCAGATTTGGAACTATATCATTGTCCCTTCATTGCCTTCACTAACTTAGAACATTCTTCCTAACATCAAATCATATAGAATCAAATCAAGAAGGTGACTGACCACTACTTTCAATCAGGCAATGTGGGATGGGCAATAGTAACAGCTGTGCCAGTGATCTCGCATCCCTTAACAAATACATTTATTTAAAAAGTACTTAAAAGTGAATGTCAACAGGATCAGTTGACACTATCACAATGAAAGGTCAAAAGCAATAACCCTGTTTCTTTCTTTGCAGCTGTTGCCTGACCTGCTGAGTATTTCCAACCTTTTCTGTGTTAATTGGTGATATCCTCCATGGTTGTCAAATGCTGACATTCACTTACAGGCATTTGTGAAACCGTATTCCAGCAAGTTAGGAGTGGTCACAAACATACGTTTATTTACACCTTCAGTTCATTTGGAAAGTAAAAATATTCTTAATAACGCTGTTTAACATTTACCTATAGGAATATGGGGATTTACCAAAGAACATTACAAAAGGAGTGAATATGTTCTAATTCTGGCTCAAATACCTTTTTGTTACAGAACCTGAATCAACATCAATTTCAAAGCAATATATTTTTAAATGATGGAAAGAACAAAAATTCTGAAAGTGGTCATGAATTACTTATCATTTTACATTATTGTGTTTTTATATTTACAAATCTAGTCCGGCCTTAGATTTCTTCTTGGATTCATTGCATAATTTGCTCTTGTAATTGATGTGGACATTTATTTATGGAAACATAGAAATTAAGAATATAAGGCCATTTGACCCATTGAGCCCACTCCAGCATTCAACGTAATCATGCTGATCCCCTCTTAATGCCATACTCCTGCTGTCTCTTTAAACCCTTGATGCATTTAGCTTCTAGAAATCTATCTTTTTTTTCTTAAATGTGTTTGATGACTTGGCCTCCACATCCTTCCATGGCAGAAAACTCCATTGGTTTAACATTCTCTGATAAAGAAATTTCTCTTTAGCTCAGACTAAAATGTATTAATGTTGAATTTCAACATGATCAGCTCATATCAGTCTCTCATCTCGCATATCCTGAAACGGTCACTTCTAGTTTTACTACCAGCCAGGAGAAACACCTTCCCTGCATCTGTGTCCAGTTCTGTCAGAATTTTACACATTTCAATAAGGTCCTGTTTCATTCTTCTAAACTCCAATGATTACAGCAAGATCTAATCTCCTTTCAAATCACAAAACTGCCATCCCAGAAATAAGTCCGGTGAACCTTCACTACATTTTTTTGGAAATAGATCTTTTCTTCCATAAGCAGACCAAAACCGCACACAATACTCCAGTTGCGTTCTCACCAAGGGCCCTGTACAGCTATAGTAAGACCTCCTAGCTCCTGTATTCAAACACCCTTTGAATCAAAGCCTACATACCACTTGTCTTACCTGCAAACTGCATGCGTCCTTACAATGATTGATGTGCAAAAGCACCCCTTTGTACATCAACATTTCCCAATGAATAACTGTTTAAATTATATTCTGCCATTCCGAAGTAGACAACATTTGTCCACATACTACATCTGCTGACTCATTCACCTTGTCTAAATCATCCTGAAGCCTTTTTACGTCCACGGGTCCTTATCAACTTATGGAGTTGACTTTTCTCCAAATGGCTGCTCCCAGGATTGAATCCCAAGCATTTTGGATGCAGTCAGAAGGCAAATATGCATCAGCATTCATGCATTTTGAGCATAGGTTGGATACACAGGTTCCAACACTGATCTGTAGATTAGAACATTAGAGTTTAAAATTAACATAGACGTCCATCTCAATAATAGGTATAAAACAGATGAGTCATATTCACTTGACAAATGCCAGTCAGATATTTCTAACATTGAAATTATTTTAACAAAAGTAATGTGCTTCTCTTTATTTACTCTTTTCATTTTCTCCCCACCTTTTACCGGAGAGGGCAAACAGGACTATGTTTAGGTTCTGAATTGAGAACAATATAGTACTTGAATTTCTGCAATCAAAGGAAACTTGCACGCTTCATATTGGTCTACTTTTTTTCACTTCTCAGCCTTCTGATTTCTCTTCCATTTTGTCAGCTTTTCTGGCTTCCATTTCAAATTTGCCCTGGTCTAATCCACCACCTCAGCTACTCACCTGTTGTCTGAAAAATGGAAAGTACTGGATATAATCAGCAGGTTAGGCTGCATTTGTGAAAAAAATGTAACGTTTGATTGATCTTCATAAGTACACTATTTCTTGAATATACTGGGTGATTTGTTTAATTATATTTACATTATGTTAATATCACTAAAAGTTAGCTTATGTTTGGAAGCAGTTTAAGGAGCGTCCCTCTCTTTTGTATATATGTCTTTTCCTCTTTGATGTGTAATTTCACCCTTACAGACGCTGACTGACATGACGGTGTTTCCAACATTTTCTGCTTTGATTTAGTCCAAAATATTAGGTTGCCTACGTCTTCTCAATAGATTTAAAAGATGCCATGTTGGTACCATTTTATAAACTGCTCAGTCCATTTGTATGGAACACTCGTGATTTACATTTATCAGAGACTGTGTAGCATTTTCCAAACAAGTAGACTGAACAGAACGCGAAAGTTTGATGAAGAACCAGATCAAGCCAGACTTTAAACAAACAGGACAGTCCTTTCTCCGTTCACAGCACCATTTAATACCATCAGTCCAACATCGGAGGCCTCCTCAGCGCGCAGCGCCCTGGGACATCGGAAGTCTCCTTAGGCACAGCATCCTGGGATATCGGAGGCCTCCTCAACGCGCAGCACCCTGGAATATCGGAAGTCTCCTTCGGCACCGCATCCTGGGATATCGGAGGCCTCCTCAGCGCGCAGCACCCTGGGATATCGGAAGTCTCCTTCGGCACCGCATCCTGGGATATCGGAGGCCTCCTCAGCGCGCAGCATCCTGGGATATCGGAAGTCTCCTCAGGCACAGCATCCGAGGATATCGGCAGTCCGATATCAGAAGCCTCCTCAGCGCGCAGCATCCTGGGATATCGACAGTCCGATATCGGAGGCCTCCTCAGCGCGCAGTACCCTGGGATATTGGCAGTCTTGTGGCCTAAAGTGCGGGAGGAGTGGCAGTGTTGTTGGAGGTATCGGCGGTAATAACAGCAGCAGTGTTGGGTGGCTGTAAACCGAAAAAAAAAGCACTCTGGGTGTGAAGCCCAGGAGGGGTATTGCTAGTCCCGGTCCCTCCTATGAATTCTAAATCCGATTCCGAGGGACCGGTACAAGGCTCGATATCCCGAATCCAGGTGAGTTTTTCCTTTTTTTTTCCGCCACGTCCCGGGTGTGAGCGGCCCAGGGTTTGGGGGCGGGGTGCGGTTGACCTGTGATTTTTGCGTCCGAGTCGAGTTTAACGCGTTTAATCGGATGCCTTTAAACCTTTGAACGTGGGAAGCTCAGAGGTAGGCCGCAGCCTCGGGTTCTGTTGTCAGTAAGTTCCCGCCTGTTGGTAATTGGACTGTGCGGCAGTTTATGGGGCCAAGAGTTTTTATTTGCCTCTTCTTGCCTGTGACCGGAACGGTAGCTGTCATTGACATACTGAGGGAAATACTGAACCCCGAATGTCGATCCAAATATCTAGAGGTCAATAGCTGCAAATGTTTTATAGCCAAATTCAGGCCAAACCTTTCTAATTTGATCAGAGTTCGTTCCAACAGCCTCTCCTAGCCTCTCTTTGTACATTTCGTACATAATTTCCTACATTCTGTTCCACTTTATTTGGCCTTATAATTACCAATTTAAGAACTGTATACGATCTAATTCTGCAATAAGAAATATTCTGTTGTTGCTAGAGTTATGTAGGTGTTGGTGCTAATTTGATAACATTGCACCTCTTCATGCTGAACTGGATGTTCTCAGTTTAAGTTATGGTGAGGGAAACTAGAAGATCCTTCCTTATCAATCTTCCATGCCCACTGTACAGTGTCTGATTTGTTGAGAAGAAATGTTCATGTGTTACTGGAACTAAATGTGCTCTTGTTACTAAAATTGTTTAAAAAAAAAACCACCCTATGCAGTGTTTGATTGGGCATTTTTTCTGTTGGTGATGTTTTGTGGAGTGTATTCTATGTAGTCAACAATTGTGTGTTTGCACTTTTGCCTCTAGTTTAAGAGTTTGTAAATTCAAAGCTTAGGTTACATGTTAAAACATGGTGCGTGTTGTCATTCAGTTTGAGAGTGTTAACATAGGATGTTAGGTCCTATAGCACTGTTCAAAAAGCCGTTGGCTAGGTCACAACATTCTTTTCTCTTCCAACATCACCAAAAAAAACCTGGTTATTCATTCATATTTGGGATTGTAGGTGAAGTCTGGCAGTTGCATTTGCCAACACAAGTCACTGAAAATAGTTGAGTAAATCTTGACAGCTTGTGACAATATGTTCTACTATAGTGAGATGTTGCAAATCTAGTTGCGTTCTCACTGGATATTTGAGATTTGTGGACGAGCTGGAGTCATTGGATAATGGTGAGGAGTTGTAATTCTTGATTTTTAAAATCTTGCACATAGAGATCAATGTATCTATAGTGTAATTTGTTTGTGAGAATGCACAATTTTGAAGAATATCAGATTATTCGGGATGTGAAATGTTTGATTTGAAATCAAAACATTCAAGGTTGAAATGCTATTATTACATTGCACTGACAACTGAAATTATATTAGTTCAGCTCTGAGAAGCTGTAGCCACAGCATGTTGTAATAGTGTACAAGTGGCAAGAAACTGATATATATTCACTGGAAACAAGACCCACCTCAAGATTTTTTTGCTACTTCATGAGAGTATGATGCACTGACATCCACTGCTGAACAGTATTAGAAAATATGGATATTCAGGAAGATGCTGGTTTGTTGCTATTCTGCTGTGACAGCAGTTTTTGCATACTGGCTGTTGTATTTTATCTATGTGTAGAGAAAGCAAGGAGACAGAAATATCATGGACATATGCAAATATATTCTTTTGCCTGTATAGAGTCATAGAGATGTACAGCACAGAAACAGACCCTTCAGTCCAGCTCGTCCATGCCAACTAGATATCCTAAATTAATCTCATCCCATTTGCCAACACTTGGTCCCTATCCCTCTAAACCCTGGAGGAAGTGAGGACCGGAGCTGCTGGAAATCAGAGTCAAGAGTGTGGTGCTGGAAAAGCATAGCAGGTCAAGCAGCATCCAAAGAATAGGAGAATTGACATTTCAGGCAAGAGTCTTTCAGCTGAAGGGCTCTTGCCCAGAGCGTCAATTCTACTGCTCCTCAGAAGCTGCTGTGCTTTTCCAGCACCACACTCTTGTCTCTCCCTCTAAACCCTTCCTATTCATATACCCATCCAAATGCCTTTTTATATGTTGTTGTAATTGTACCAGTCTCCACCATGTCCTCTGGCAGCTCATTCCATACACGCACCACCTAGGTTGCCCCTTAGGTCCCTTTTAAATCTTTTCCCCAAACACCCTAAACCTATGCCCTGTAGTTCTGGACTCTCCCACCCCAGGGAAAAGACCTTGTCTATCTACCCTATCCATGCCCTTCATGATTTTTATAAACCTCTATAACCTCTGCTTCCGACACTCCAAGGAAAACAACCTCAGCCTGTCCCTATAGCTCAACCCCTCCAACCCTGGCAACATCCTTTCAAGTTTTACAGCGTCCTTCCTATGGAAGGGAGACCAAAGTTGAACACAATATTCCAAAGGTGGCTGAACCAATGTCCTGTACAGCCACAACATGACCTCCCAACTCCTATACTCAATGCTCTGACCAATAAAGGACAGCATATTAAACACCTTCTTCACTGTCCTATCTACTGCAGTTTCAAGGAACTATAAACCTGCACTCCACACCAACCTTCCCCATGACTTTACCATTAAGTGTATAAGTCCTGCTCTGATTTCCACAATGCAGCACCTCGCATTTATCTAAATTAAACTCCATCTGCCACTGCTCAGTCCATTGGCCCATCTGGTCAAGAGACGGAGTGTGGTGCTAGAAAAGCACAGCAGGTCAGGCAGCATCCGAGGAGCAGGAGAGTTGACGTTTCAAACAAAGCTCTTCATCAGGGATGAGGGGGTGGCCCAAGGGGCCTGAAAGATTAATGGGAGTGGAGCTAGGGGGCAGTTAGCTGGGAATGTGATAGGTAGATGAAGGTGATAGGTCAGAGGGGCGGGTGGAATGGATAAGTTGGGAAATTGGTGAAATCCACATTGATTCCATGTGGTTGGAGGGTTTGGCGGTGGAGGAGGCTTAGGACTTGCATGTCCTTGGCAGATTGGGAGGGAGAGTTAGTGTTCGCCCACAGGATGGTGGGTTGTTTAGTGCGTGGCCCAGAGATATTCTCTGAAATGTAGATTGGGGAGACAGAATGCCAACATACAAGTACTGGGCTGCCTCCACTGCCAGACTCTAGGTACCATATGCCTGGAGGAAGAAGTCCTCATCTTTTGCCTTGGGACCCTCTAAGCACATGGGATCAATGTGGATTTCATCAGTTTCCCATTTCACCTCCACCACCTTATCCCAGATTCAACCTTCCAACTCAGCACCACCCTGCTTGTCCATCTTCCTTCCCACCTATCCGATCCACCCTCCACTCCAACCTATCACCTTCACCCCCACCTTTATCTCCCTATTGCATTCCCAGCTTACCCCCCCCCCGCCCAAAACCTCTCACCACCAGCCCCACCCCTCTCCCACTTATCTCTCAGTCCCCTTGGGCCACCCCCTTATTCCTGATGAAGGGCTTATACTTGAAACATCGACTCTCCTGCTTCTTGGCTGCTGCCTGACCAGCTGTGCTTTTACAGCACCACACTTTTCAACTCTGATCTCCAGCATCTGCAGTCCTCCCTTCGATGTGATCAAGATCCCATTGTACTCTTTGCTGTCGACTACATTTCCAATTTTGGTGTTATCTGCAAACTTACAAATTATACCTCCCATGTTCACATTTAAATAATTTATTTCAGTGGAAAAAGCAGTGGTCCCAGCATCGATCCTTGTGGCACACCACTGGTCACAGATGTCCAGTCTTAAAAAGCAACCCTCCACCACCATCCTTTGTCTCTACCTTCAAGCCAGTTCTGAATCTCAATAGCTATTCTCATGATCTAACCTTGCTAACCAGTCATCTATGAGGAACCTTGTCGAACGCCTTAGTGAAGTCCATATAGATCCCGTCCACTGTTCTGCCCTCATCGATCCTCTTTGTTACTTCATCAAAAAAATTCGATTCAAGTTTGTAAGACATGATTTCCTACACACACAGCCACGTTGATGAACCATAATCAGTCCTTGCCTTTCCAATTACATGGAAATCCTGTCCCCCAGGATTCCCTCCAAAACTTTCCCACCTCCGATGTCTGGCTTGGTCTATAGTTCCCTGGCTTGTCCTTACCACCTTCCTTAAATAGTAGCACCACGTTAGCCAACCTCCAGTCTTCCAGCACCTCATCTATAACTATGAGTCAAATATCTCCGCAAGGGGCGTAGCAATCACTTCCCTAGCTTCCCACAGAGTTCTAGGGTACACCTGATCAGGTCCTGGGGATTTATCCGCCATTGTCCGTTTTAAGACATCCAGCACCACCACCTCAGTAATATGGGCATGTTTTCAAGATGTCATCATCTGTTTCCCCATATTCTGTGTCTTCCAGGTCCTTCTCCACAACAAACACTGATGCAAAATCCTTGCTTAGTATCTACCCCATCTCCTGCAGTTCCACACACAGGCTGCCTTGCTGATCATGTTTGTGACAGTGATTTGAAAATTCTAAGGCTCTGCATTCAAAAAGCTTTGCACTATCTTACAGACCATGACTTTTATCATAAATGTTTAGTGTATTGATATCAATACATTAAATGAAAATTACACTTACTCTGGTTTTGTGTAATGCTCCTCCGATTAAAAGCACTAACATGACAACTCATCATTATTTCAGGTTGCTCTACCACCAAAAATAGCAGACTAGTGGGCAATGCTAATTTTTGAATCTACCTTTCAGCAGCCCTTTTAAGCTCAGAAGCTTAACCTGTTTGAATTGCTATGTTCTTCTGTTTGAATTTGTGGGTGGCATCTTGGCGTATGACAGTGGCTGTGACTAACTTTTCTTTTGAACATTTTGACATTAACTTAAAAATCGATGTCTTTGGGTCTACTTCCCACTCTTTCTCCTTTTGCTCGTCAGAGGAAGCAAAAACGTGTGTGTTTTATTGAATCCCTTTTGGAAGTGAATTAAAATTTATTTCCATTTTATAGACTCCATCTTTTTAAGATGTCTGACGAAATCTGACTGGTTTTTTGGTATTACTTTCGGAATTATTACAATCACTGTGTATCCAACTAAGTTATTTTAGTACGTTCATTTCCCAAACCTGGGTGCAAAGTTGCAGTGGATATTTCTTTTTACAAGATTTGTTGGTGTGTTGGCATGTTAGTAATGTGCTCTTCCAGGTTTAAAATTTAGTAATCACAGTATTAGTAAATATCTGAGAAACCTTCATAATAACTAGAGTTTTTGTTCTCTTTCTGATGATTTTAGTGGGAAAAATCAATTTTAATGTTCTATTTGGACTGTAATATTCAGCAAGGAGCACATTTGGGGTCAGTCTTAACTTATTGAATAATCAATAAATGAATAGTTTTATCAAACATGAGGTCTGTAAGATACTAAAGGAGATTTGAGGTATATAAGATATTAAATGGAGTAAACAGAGTAGATATAGAGAGGATGTTTCCTCTTGTGGGGCAATCTGGAATAAGCAGTTGTAAATTTAGGATAAGGGTAGTAGATTTAAAACTGAGATGAGGAAAAATTGCTTTTTCGTGTATTTTTTTATTTAATAAGGTTATAGCATTTGCACGTTTGCAATGCCCCATATCTAAGAAGGATTGGAAGATTATTACGAGTGCCACCATAATTTCCACACATACATCTTTTAGTGTCCTTAGACATTTTCTTGCTGCTTTGACCTTGAACACATTTTGACTGCTAGATCATATTAAACATATTTTTTAACTTCTGTGTGGAGTGTCTTGAGTTTTTTTTTCTGTTTTAAAGGTGCTATAAAAATGTAAGTGTAGTGTGCCTTGCAAAGTGCACTGAATTTATACTTAATCGTGTTTGTCATAGAGTCATAGAGATGTACAGCATGGAAACAGACCCTTCGGTCCAACCCGTCCACACCGACCAGATATCCCAACCCAATCTAGCCCCACCTGCCAGCACCCGGCCCATATCCCTCCAAACCCTTCCTATTCATATACCCATCCAAATGCCTCTTAAATGTTGCAATTGTACCAGCCTCCACCTCATCCTCTGGCAGCTCATTCCATACACGTACCACCCTCTGCGTGAAAAAGTTGCCCCTTAGGTCTCTTTTATATCTTTCCCTTCTCAGCCTAAACCTATGCCCTCTAGTACTGGACTCCCCGATCCCAGGGAAAAGACTTTGTCTATTTATCCTATCCATGCCCCTCATAATTTTGTAAACCTCTATAAGATCACCCTCAGCCCCCGACACTCCAGGGAAAACAGTCCCAGCCTGTTCAGCCTCTCCCTATAGCTCAAATCCTCCAACCCTGGCAACATCCTTGTAAATCTTTTTTGAACCCTTTCAAGTTTCACACCATCTTTCCGATAGGAAGGAGACCAGAATTGCACACAATATTCCAACAGTGGCTTAACCAATGTCCTGTACAGCCGCAACATGACCTCCCAACTCCTGTACTCAATACTCATCTTTTTTTAATTTTCCTTGTTACACTGTGCATTAAATAGTTGAGCAAAATATTGGCAAAAATCATCAAAAAAACTTTTCTGTTAAGAGCTCCTAATATCAATTAGATAATCATCTGGCAGCAGTTGGGTATTTACTCTTTTTTTTAAAAAGGAGTATGTTTAATGTTAAAAATGGGTGACATTAGTGTCTGCTGCTGTGTTCCCAAAATAGGTGCAGCACAGTTATTATGATAATAAAGGTTCCTTTGCACTGCCCTCCAGTATAGGTGGGAAGCTCAAGTGTCCTTTTACCTTTATACTGCATGTTGTGCCTTCTGTATGATATTATTTGTTTAGTGTTGAACTGAGGGGATTTCTCTGCTCTGGACCCATACACAATAGGAATTAACATGAGGCCACCCACAATCTTATTTCACTTGAGACTTCATAACCAGCATAAGGAGCAGGTATTCATTCCATCATACTGACTTGGTGAAAGATGTGTTAAGCCTAGTATGAAATCCAGTTCCTTTTAATGGCATGTCTTTAAAGTAATTCACTTAAAATCACACTAAAATCTCTTTCTACAAATAATATCCTGGAGTGAAAGGCAATATTTTAACCTAATCAAAGGTTTTAAATGTTCTGTACTCTTGTGTCCAAAGAATGTTAGCAAAGAAATGTCAATGAGAAGTGTGGAAATTGGCCAAGATTTATCCAAATGCAGTACAGGTGCACTGAGAATTCATTTCAATCAATGGTAATTCTTGGTTACTATTTGAAGAGAAGCTGTTTTATGAGAGTAATAATCATAAAATTAGTACACTTTAAAAAATGAGAAGTCATTATTACTTGTACGAGGATACTTTATGTTGTCTGAAAGATGCTTAATGTTTGTATAAGAGACTAGTTAATAAAATTAGTGCATAATTTTAATGGCTGTATGGCAGCAATAAAAAGGACTGTTTACGTCAGAATGCAGAGAATAATGTTTAACGTTTTTAGACTACAGGAATCTAAGGAACACTTTTTTTTCAGAGGTCAGTGTGCAAAATAGCATTGATTTCCTGCAAGGGTGCTGTCAGCGACCTCCAAAGTTCCCACAATGATTGAGCAATTGCTGTGGTATGGTATTCCATTTTCATTAGTGGCACTTTTAAATCTGGTGTTATGTCAAGGGATGGCTTGGCTGCAGCAGCAGTAATATCAATTAACAGGTTGACAGCCAATCTCATTGAACGATTCACAAACATACTAGAAAGTTAAAAATTTTCAAAACTTATCACTTTTTTTTAAAAAAAATTTCAGATGGCAAAATAAATGAATGTGTTTAGGTTAAGGTAACTCATAAAGAAACTTTTTAAAAAATGAAATATTTGGAATTTTTAGTCACTCTGGCAAAAGTTGATATTCTAAAACAAAATACAAAATTAGCTTTTCAGGAACCGTGAAGGTGTTTAGTATTAATTGTGCAATTCATACATGTTTTAAAAATACAATTACAACTCAGTCAACAAAGTCTGACTTATTCAAGGGATTATTTAGCAAGAACAACAACATGAGTGAAAATTGTCTTCGGTGTGCAGATGCTTGAGCAGCATAAAATACTGAGCTTGCAGATGAATCCATGTCAAGAACAGAAACAGGCCATTCAGCCCTTTAAACCACTCCGTAAGATCATGGTTGATATGTGTCTGACTTCTACGTTCCCATCTGCCAGTGTTAAGTTCTTGATTTCTTTGCCCAACAAGGATCTTTCAATCTCTGTCGTAAAGATATTCAGTTTTCCCTCTCCTGAGACAGTGTTCCAAAATGTCTCAAACCTTAAATCAGTGTCTCCTTTGTTCTGCAATCACCCACAAGAGTAAACATTCTTTCCACATCCACCTTGTCAAGACCATTGATAATCTGATAAACATTGAATTCAGCAGTTTCAGACCATGAACTCTGTTTTGATTACACTCCACAGTACCTTGTTTATGTGGGTTTGTTCTGCTAAAAACACTGGGGGAAGAGTGTTTTGAATGAATTAGAACAGTGGAACAATTCTGTTGTCATTTCTAATAGTTATTTGGATTCTAACACAAACTGGAAGGCATTTTTCCCCAAAGAGTTTTACTGAAGGGCTTACTTGTACATTTAAAAGACATATCAATAAATGCATGAATAAGAAGTGTTTAGGATGATATGGGGTGAGGGACTTTGGGTAGTATGGTCAGCATAGACTGGTTGGACTGAAGGGTCTGTTTCCATGTTCAATAATTCTTAAGTATACAAGAGGGAATATTGGATGCTTGTGATAAAAGGACAACAATAATCATGGGTTATTTTAATCTACGTACGAACTGGAAACCAGATTGGGTATACAGAATGATAAAATAGTTTTAGAGCAGCATGTTCTGGAACCAACTAGAAGGTGGGCTGTATTAGACTTGATTTTGTGTAATGTGGTAGGATTAATGACCTTAGATTAAAGGCACCTCAAGGAAGCAGCAATGATCATTTGAAGGAGAGCAGAAGTGTCTTTAAGATGTGTATTTTAAATTTAAGTAAGGAAACTTGCTGGGCATTAAAGCTGAAGTGGCTGGCTGGAATACTGCAAGATAGAGAAGCAGTGACAAATATTTAGAGATATTCTAGACTATTCAGAATATTTTTCTTTCCTATAAAGAAAAATCCCACTCTTCAGTTTAGGAGTAATTAATGTAGATGATGGAATCAGTGCTGAAAACAACCAATGCTGGAGATCACAGCAAGTCAGACAGCATCCATGGAGACAGAGTGAGCAAGCTCTGGACACCATCTGACCTACAGGTCTTCAGCATTGGCTGTTTTCACCCACCATCAGTGGTTGAAGAAGGAAAAAAATGAGTAGTGGTCTTGGTTAGAAATTTAGTGAGTATTTCCCCTTGCAGTCTTTTATAAGTAAAAATTGATTTTTAGTTTGATTTAAGAACGAAACAATGAATATGGTACATATTTAATATTCATTACATAGAGTCATATACAGCATGGCAACAATATGAGAGGGAGTACACAGAATAATTTAAGGGGAAGATATGGCAAAGCAGCTCAGCCAAGCAG
Organism: Chiloscyllium plagiosum; assembly: GCF_004010195.1. NCBI lineage: Eukaryota > Metazoa > Chordata > Chondrichthyes > Orectolobiformes > Hemiscylliidae > Chiloscyllium > Chiloscyllium plagiosum. The sequence continues at coordinate 47,839,783 of NC_057719.1, forward strand.
TATAGTCCACCTGTGTGACATGGGAAATTGGGGATACTTCCAGTGACCAGGTGCCTGAACTGCCTCTCTAGCTACCCAGCTGCTTCCACTCTCCAGCCCTATCTCTGTAGCCCTTTAACTTGATTACTGTAAAATATATATTCAGTTGTCTTTCGAAACCACCTATTGATTTCACCTCCCCCATTCTCCCAGGCAGCACATTCCAAATCCTAACAACTGAGTAAAGAAGTTCCTCATCTCATTCCTCATCCTCTTGCTGACAGTGTTCAAATTGTGACATACCAATCATGAAAACACAATATCCTTCTTTACCCTGTCAAAATTGCTGATCATTTTGAAAACCTCAATAAGGTCATCTCTTAATCTTCTCTGCTCCAAGGAGAATAAGCCCAATCTCTCTCAATTTTCCTTGTATTTAAAATCGTTCATTCCTGGTATCAATCTAATAAATGTCCTTTGAACTCTCTCCAGGGTTTAACGTCCTTCCATAAATAAGGTGGCCAGAAATGAACACACTACTCCAAATGTGGTCTGACCAATTATTTGTAGAGGTATAGTATCGCTTCTTTACTTCTACACTCTTTGCCTATATTTATAAACCAAAGGATCCTATAAGTGTTTGTAACTTTTTCAGCTTGCCTGCCCACCTTCAGAGAGTCATGCACATGAACCGTGAGGTCACTCTTCTCCTGGAATTCCCTCCTTCATTGTATTGTAGGTCAACCCACAGAACATGGACTGCAGTTTACCACCACCTTCTCATGGGAAATTTGGGACGAGCAATAAACACTGACCAGCCAGCAGTGTCCACATCCCACAGATGAATCAAAAAGGAGTACCACCCTCAAAGTTAGACTTCTGAGCCTGTATTGTTTCTTCTACCAAAATGCATCTGTGTTCTCTGTGTTGAAATTCATCTGCCGAGTGTTTGCCCATTGGCGAATTTTTCAGTTTTCCTTTGGAGTCACTCAGCATCATCCTCACAATTCGCTATTCTCCCTAGCTAGTATCATCTACAAATTTAGATAGTTTGCTGTCAAAACCCATTTCTAAATCACTATATAAGTTTGAAAAAAGCAAGGCTCACAAAACCAATCCCTAGGGAACATCACTTTCAATTTGAGAAATCTGGAATGCCCATCTATACCTACCTCCGGTTTCCTGTCTTTTAGCCTGTTTCTAATCCATGCTGCCAAGGACCCATCAATCCCAATCAATTCTGTTTTGCTAAATAACCTACCATGTGGCACTGTATCAAATGCTTTCAGAAAGTCCAAATATACAACATCCACAATGTGTTGCCTTGTCAAAGAACTGAATTACATTTTTCACCCATAACCTTCCCTTGACAAGGCCATATTAACTTCTAGTGTGTAACATTTTTTTCTGTCTGTATACTCAACTTATCCCATTTTATGGCTGCTTAAAACTTCTTAATCTCTAGATCATATTCAAATATTTTAACTCCAGGTGTGGAGTGTCTTGATATTTTCTATCTTAAACGTGTTACACAAATGCAAGTATGGTGTGTCTTGCAAAGTGCATTGAACTTACACTTGTGTTTCTGTCCTTTTTAATTTTTCTTGTTACACTATTTAGTGCATAAAATTGTTCTGCAATCTAAACTCTTGATATATTTTAGATAATCATTTGTCTATAGGTGGGTGCTTTTTTTTAAAAATAAATTTATTCCACTATACTGTGGTTCACGTGATTATCTGGAGATGATTACTGTTATGATTCTGCTTTTTCATTTGATATTTAACTTCCTATAATCCCTCAGCGCAACTCTTTCTTTTTTCCCTCATTCCACCTGTATTGTTGGTGTCAATATGGAGTAAAAAACTGGATCCTCCCCTCACCACTACAAGTTCTTCTCTAACTCATGCATAGACTGAATTCTAGCACCAGGCAGACAACAGCAGCACCTGGGCTCTTGCAGCCTGCTGCAGAAAACTATGTAAATCCTCCACATGGTCCTCTACCACCACTACATTCCTTTTCATTTCCCCCCACATGAATGGCTTCCAGTACTGCAGTGCCATAGCCTGTTAGCGTAACTACTATTTTAAAAGTCAAAATGGTCAGTGGAGATATTCTACTGTTGGGTCAAAATTCTGGAATTCCGTCCCTTACAGCACAATGGGAATACCTACATCAAAAGAACTGAATTGGTTTGAGAGCAGTTCATTATCACAGCTTCAAGGCCAAATATGGATGGGCAATAAATACTGGAGCATTCAGCTGAGTCCACATCCCCTAAGTGAACAATAAAGGTTGTCCAATGGTCCAACTGCAAATAAGGGGAGCTCCAAAAAATTCCTGCAGCACCAAACCTGTTCTCTCTATGAAAATCATGAATCCCAATCTGAATAGACAATTTATCTTGGATACCAGATTTAATTTTTCTTGCTGAAGACACCACTGTGTTTCATTGTATTGAGTGCATGTTTGTGTTAAAAATGCCTCCATGCTTTATTTCTGAATGGCAAGATGATTGTACAAGAGACTCGGTATCAAGGACATAATAGTCCGAGTTAAGGTCCTTCCTAGAGCAGTCAGGGGCTAGCAAGTCCCACATAGCTGTGCCCCAGCAATGCTTCCTGCCCATTCTGCACTGTGCCTGACACGCACTGTGCCATGTGTTAAGTCACGTCTTTTGTGCTGCTGTTCCACAGTATACACCTGCTCACTCAGTCACTCGAACTCTGGTGACTTTCTGCGTTTTTATGTCTGTTCCAGTCAATTGGGATGAACTGGCTGGTGTCGATAAAGCGTTCCACACAGTTCACAAAGCAGGTTTCTGTTCTGCTGTAGAGCCATTGGCCTGGTTTATCCATACATTTATCCTGCCAAGGGAGAGGACAATAATCAACTGGACAGGAGTGATGTGTTGGGACCTGATAAAATTTGACTTATCAAAGGAATCTGAGGGAAGTGGGGAACATTTCTGGCCTGTAGTGACTACTTTCAAATAGAGACACAATAAACTTGCTTGTTACATTTACATTAAACATCTGTAAGGGGAAATTCTGGACTCTTTCAAGGTCAAATCATTCAATTTTTGCACAACAAAGTAATGGGAAGCAGTCAACAAGAGAAAGTAACATACATGAGGCTCGGTGGTTAGCACTGCTCCAGTTGCTCCAGTTTCCTTCCACAATCCAAAGATGTGCAGATTAAATGAATTGCACATGCGATGTTGCCCATTGTGTTCAGGGATGTGTAGGTTAGGTGCTTTAGTCAGGGAAAAATGTAGAATAATGGGGAATGGGTTTGGATGGGATGCTTTTCAGAGGATTGGTGTGGACTTCTTGAGCCAAAGGTCCTGCTTCCACACTGTAGAGATTCTATATGATATCAGCACAAATGATCCAATTCAATATACTTCATATTTCAGTGATCTTTCCAACCTAATGCATCTTGCACGATTATCTATACTTTAATGGGACAGAGATTTGATGATCAAAAAAAAGAAACGGGTGTTTTACTCTCAAATATATCTAGTTGGAAAAAAATCAATTTTTTATGAAATCAATAACAAAAGGAACTCTAATCGAACATAGCTTCAAGTGATCATGCAGCAGGGTGGAGTTCAGGCCACCGTCCAGTCAAGCATGATTTTATTGAATAACAGTAGGCATGAACGTCTATATTGTTCACACTGGCTCCTCATGTGGTGTAGTGAAGACTCCATTAATTTTGATTGGTTTTATATTGTGGATGTAGTTGCTAATAAAAACATTGTTTGCAAATATAGTAGTGTAATTTATCTGAGTAGATAAAGAAATAAATTAGCAAGGGACAGTATGTGCATGAGAAGACTATCACCATTTAATAAGCTCACTTCCAAGTTGTGCCTGTTTCTAACTAGAAAATAAATTGCTTTTATTTTTTTGCAGCTGGTGCAAAATACTGGAATTCACTGTGCAAAACTACCATAGGAGTACCTTCTGTGGTTCAAAAAGCTTCTCCACCTTCTCAATAGGTATTAAGTCGAGGGCAGCGTCAGAGACACCGGATCTCAAGAATTTTTAAGAAATCCCTTCTTGCCTAATACAAATGATTAAATCTTGGCAAATAGTTTTGTAATATTTGGAACTGTCTTAAAAATATGTCCAATAATATTAATCTGCACATGTACCAAATGTCTTCCTATAAAGAGTACAATTACACATCATACAGTGTGTTGATGGTAGATAACCTCACAAGCTTGCAACGGAAGTTGCACATGTGCCAGATCGATGAGATAAGGCATATTCTCTGAAAGGTATTATTGATCCAATTAACTTTCAGCAATAATCTGTTAGCTTGCATGATTTATTTTTCTGCTGTCAGCCCATGTTATCATATTCTTTTGAATTTTGGTGGAATTCAACCTGCATTTACTTCCTGGTGTAGATTAATAATACCAGCCCTCTGAAGAGCATCCCACCCAGACCCATCACTCATCCCTAAACACAGTTGCCACTCTGTGCCCATGGTAATCATGTGTCAGAGCAATTTTGCTGTTTCTTAGATCATGAATGCTACCAGATTAGTAAAAGTTTTAAAAACTGTACTTGGTTCACTAGATTAGTTGCAATAGATACCAAGACTGAGACGATGCAAATTGAGAATTTTTGTATTCTGGTTAATGTGTATTTTTGAGTTTTTGTAATTCCTCCACAAATTTATCCACGAAAAATGAGTAAAACAGGACAGAAAGATCCCAAGTCCTTTGATAAATCAGACAGTTTTTCAAAATAAAATCATAGGACATGGACATGACTGGTAAGGCCTTGAGAAAGTAGTGATGAACAACCTTCTTGAGAACTAAGATCATTTCAGCGATTAGTTAACTCACCCATGATTATGGAGCTGGAAATGGAAAAAGGGCGATTTCCTTCCCTAAAGAATGTTAATGAACATGATGCTTTTTAACGAATAAAATGATAGTTACAAGATCATTAGTTGCAGAATCTTTGCAGTTTTTTTCATTTTTTTTCAGTTTACAAAATATTCCAGCATCCTTGCATTCTTGTTTATGCATTTGCCATCACGTTAATTTTACCAGTGATATAGATAACGCTCAGAGTTAGGTTTATGTATCATGGGTAATTGTCAGCTATTCCTGCTGCCTATCTCGCAGTTGCAGCTCGCTGGTGTTCAACATGGGTTTTAAATACTCAAGATAGTGTGTTTTTAAATTCTTGTAAGAGAATCATTTCTGCCAGTCAAAATTGCTTTGCTTTACCCTTCTAAATGCACTGTGTATTTGCCCAGGCTGTTTCCTTCGGTTTCAAAACATCTGCCTATATGCTTCAGGAATTCACTCATTATCCGTAGAAAACTTCTCTGATAATGATGCATAAATTTAATGGGCTCAACCTATCAACTTGTTCTGTTTTCCTTTGGCCATTTCATTTGTTTTGCTACCTTTTCAAACAACTCCACATCCTTTCCGTCAAATTTTAGTACGGCTTGTACAAATTTAAACATTTCCTTCCTCGACTTTAGATTATGGAATTGTATTCTCATCAGAGCCTGTTTCTTATGAAGTCACCTTTTTTTATTTGAACTCCATCTGCCTAAGCTTGTTTCAGTTCTGTTAAAGGACCTACTTGAGATGGCCAAGGGAATCCCTGATGGACTTGACTTGTAAGCCTTTCTTGGTTTGTCCCAAAGATTGTACTCTGTGGTAGTCTGGGATATAAAACTCTTATAGTTTAGTTTAAATTATTACCTTTTACTTCCCAATGGCGTCAATGTTACACTATAACATTGATACTTACAAGCCAGGCTTGAGCTAAGGTTCTAAAACCATTAGCAGAGTAGTAGTGCCAGCTCTTAGCCCTAAGAGCTCTCTCAGGCTACTCTCCTAATTGCTGCAAACAAGCTGTCTTTATACAAAATTTGGTATTAAAATTACAAAAACACCACATGTCCTTAATCAGATAAGCAGCAATAAAAAGGCAAAAAGTTAGTCGAGTAAGCGAAACTCATTGACAGGTCTGAGTACACTTGACTAATTAAGCTACGTGCTCATCATAGTGGGAAATCTTGATCCAGCCAGGCCCCAAATGGCCAGTTCCTTTGGCTAGATAACTCTTCCCTTTTAACAGGACATCATACCGAGGGCCTTGTCTCAACTATATGGGAAAGGTAAGAAGGTAACCCCACTCAGCTCACATGTCCAGTATCATGTCTTAGAAAATGGCTTTTTCTTTCAAAATCATCTTGGATCTCTAGAATGTAAACTAAATTCATAACGTTCCCTGGAGCTCGAGATCCAGGAATAGTGCACACAGACATTCAATCTAAGACAAGCCACTGTTCACTCAAATCAGACCACAGAGTTAATCTTTCCACAGGCTTCCATCCCCTCCCCCTCCCCCTCCCCTGAACCCTTCACTCAGTGAACGTAATTTACAGAGGAATGTTCTTTTTTTCTCTCTCTTGCTCTCCCGCGCGCGCTTGTTCTCTCACACACAGGCAGCCGCACACAGACAGCCGCAGATCTTCCAACTTCCTTACTATGTTAGTTTCAGCCTTTGTGTTTTCCTAGCCTGTAAGGGTAATGAGACATTCACCATTCCAGAACAATCAGGACAAGGGAGCTGAGATTCATAAATTCAAATCTGCTCAGTGTGGTATATGTGAAGGTATATCAGGATTGTTCTATTACATGCATATTCCACTTAGCTTATTAAATTGCAAGATCTTTTTCTATTGAGTATGAGTTATGTTAAGAGTCTTTGATAGAACCATAATTTTAGTTATCAGACATCCTATTGTGAAATATGCACAATCTTCCAGCCCCCTGTGTGAGAAGGAAGTACTGCCATACATTCCACAAGTAAACAAATGTTATCGTCTTATTTATGCCGATCCATTGACACTAAGAACAGATGTTCCCAATTCTTCTGAACAAATGGGCCTTCCCCACCGTGGTCAAGTGTTTCCCGCGTGTCAAGTAGCAAATGTGTCACATGTAAGGCTACAAGCTTTCTCCGTTCCATTGCCCTATCCTTTTTACTTTGCTGAATATCTAGCTCCAACCTCTTGAGTGCTCACTGTTTTTCTTTCTGTCTCCTGAAATTCAAGTCTTGAAGTTAAAGTTCACCTATTTCCCTTTCTTTGCAATTTCAATGTATTTTCTTTTCTATTTCTAGCTGCATTATCTATTTTGCGTGACGAATTTGATTTGATTAATCATTGTCACGTGCCGACTTGGTGAAACTATTGTTTTGCATGCTTTAGACATGCAAAGTGCATCAGGTAGCAGAAGAGTTCCAGAATACAGTGTTAGAGCTGCAGAGAAAGAGGAATCAACATTAACATTTGAGAAATCCATTCAAACGTCTGATAGCAGGGAAGAAGCAGTTTTTGAATCTGTTTGTATGTGTATTCAAACTTTCATATCTTCTACCTGATGGAAAAGGGTGGAAGAGAGGGGTCTCTGATTACATTGGTTGCTTTCCTGAGGCAGCGGCAAATATAGATGGAGCCAATGGATGGAAGGCTTATTTTTGTGATGGTCCGGGCTGTGTTCACAACTCTGTAGTTTCTTTGTCTTGGGAACAGAAATTGCCATAGCATACTGATGCACCCAGATAGACCATTAGATAGGAGCAGAAATTAGGCCATTCAACCCATTGAGTCGGCTCTGCCATTTAATCATGGCTGATGAGTTTCTCAACCCCATTCTCCTGCTTTCTTCCTGTAACCCTTGAGTAATTTGATACTCAAGAACCTATTTATCTCAGTCTCAAATATACTCAGTGACCTGGCCTCCACAGCTTTCTGTGGCAATGAATTCCATAGATTCACCACTCTCTGGCTGATGAAGTTTCTCCTTATCTGGTCTAAAAGATCTTCTCTTTACTCTAAGGCTGTCTTAGTCTTTCTTACCAATGGAAACATCTTCCCAACACATACTCTGTCCAGGCCATTCAGTATTCTGTATTTTTCAATTAGATCCCCCCCTCATCCTTCTAAACTCTTATTGAGTGTAGACCCAGAGTCCTCAAACGTTTCTCATATGTTAAGCTATCCATTCCTGGAACCATTCTCGTGAACCTCCTCAGAATCAGCTCCAGGGCCAATACATCCATGCTGAGATATTGGGCCCAAAACTGCACACAATACTCCAAATGTGGTCTGACCAGAGCCTTATAGAGCCTCAAGTATATCCAAGCATTTATATTCAAGTCCTGTCAAAATAAATGTCAACATTGTATTTGCCTTCCTAACTACTGACTCAATCTGCAAGTTTACCTTGAGAGAATCCTGGACCAGAACCCCCAAGTCTCTTTGCGCTTCACACTTCTGAATTTTTTCCCCATTTAGAAAATAGTTCACACCACTACTTCCTACTAAGTGTATGACCTCTCATTTTCCCATGTTGTACTCCATTTACAACTCCTTTGCCTACTCTCTTAACCTGTCCAAATCCTTCTGCAGCCTCTTTGCCTCCTCAATGCTACCTATCCCTCCACCTATCTTTGTATAGTTTGCAAACTTAGCCAGAATGCCCTCAGTTCCTTCATCCAGATCATTAATGTATCAAGTAAAAAGTGATGGACCCAACACTGAACCTTGTGGAACACCACCTTGTTGCAGGTTGCCATCCTGAGAAGGACTCTTTTATCCCCACTTGCTGCTTTCCACCAGACAGCCAAGCTTCTATCCATGCTAGCAGATTGACTCTGACACCATGGGCCCTTTGCTTACTCAGCAGCCTCCTGTGTGGCACCTTGTCAAAGGCCTTCTTGAAGTCCACAAAGATAACATTCATTAGCTCTCCTTGGTCTAACCTGTTCATTACTTCCTGAAAAAATTCTAGCAGATTTTTCGGGCATGACCTTCCCTTGATGAAACTTTCTCCTGTTTTGCTATATATTTCCAAGTAATCAAAAATCTCATCCTCCTTGATTCCAGGAACTTACCCACGATTGAGGTTAGGCTAATCAGTCTATAATTTTCTATCTTTTGCCTTGCTCACTTTTTAACAGGGAAGTCGCATTCACAATTTAAGTTCTCTGTGGGACCCTCCCTGGTTCTAACGATTCCCGAAAGATCACCAGTAATGCCTCCGCTATCTCTTCAGCTATCTCCCTTAGAACTCTGGGGCATAATTCATTTGATCCACCTTTAGGCCTTTCAGTTTTTCTATAACAGCCTCCTTGTTGATGGCCACCATACTTAGTTCTGTCCCCTGACTCTGTCGAGTTTTTGGGTTATTACTCGTATCTTCCACCGTGAAGATTGAAGCGAAGTTATTCGAATCCTCAGCCATTTGCTTGTTCCCCACTATCACTCTGGCGTCATTTTCCAGCGGCTCCATGTCCACTTCTGCCTCTCTCTTTTGCCGTTTATATATCTAAAGAAACTTGTACTGTCTTCCCTTATATTACTCGCTAGCTTACCCTCTTATTTAATCTTCTCCCTCCGTATTTCTTTTTGTTGCTGTCTGTTGGTCTTTGTAAGCTTCTCAATCCTCTGGTTTCCCACTGTTCACTACTTTATATGCTTTCTCTTTTGCTTTTATGCGCTCCCTGACTTCCCTACTCCACCTCCCTGTACTATGCTTCTTTTTCCTCGGGATGCATCTCTGCTGTGTGTCCTGAATACTCCCAGAAACTCCTGCCATTGTGGTTCCACTGCCTTTCCTGCTAGGCTCCTCTCCCAGTCAATTCTACCCAGCTCTTCCCTCATGCCTCAGTGGTTGCCATTATTCAGTTGTACCACTGTTACCTCTGATTCTATCTATGAATTTACTCTGCAATTTGAGATCAATCATATTTTGATCACTACCTCCTAAGGGTTCCTTCACCTTAAGCTCCCTCATCAAGTCTGCCTCATTGCACAACACTAATTACAGTATTGCCTGTTCTCTAGTGGGCCCTACCACAAGCTGCTCCAAAAAAGCCATCTTGTAGACATTCCACAAATTCCTTTTCTTCCAATCCATTACCATGATTAGATGCTTTCTATAATGCATCTATAAAAATTGGTAAGAGTCCTTGTGGACATGTCGAATTTCCTTTGCTTCCTGAGGAAGTGCAGCCGTGGTTGTGTGCTTTCTTGATGGTTGTCTCCTTGTGCGTCGACCAGGACAGATTGTTGGTGATCGTCACTCACAGAAACTTGTCAACCATCTCCACCTTGGCACAACTGATGCAGAAAGGCATGCCTCCCAGTTCCTTCATTTTGCTGATTTTGATGGAGAGATTAAAAACTGTGGATGCTGTAAATCAGAAGCAAAAACAGAAATTGCTGCCAGACCTGCTGAACTTTTCCAGCAATTTTCTATTTTGTTGTTGATTGGGAGTTTGTTGTCTTTAAACCATGCAGCTTTAACTAACTGCAATTGAATTCTTATTAATTCACGTAACTCACAACTTAGTATGCCTAGGTCCACTTGTAAAGGTGCACAATCCTTTTATCTGAAATGTTTGGGACCAGCTGGTTTTCGGAATTCAAAATTTTCCAAATTTCTGAATAAGTGACAGTTTGATGGTGAAAGTTTTTTAAATCTTACTGGAGGAGCACACGCACTGAGTAAAATGGGGCCTTTAAACAGAATTGAGGCCTGCCAGAGCTGGGCCAACCCCCCCCCCCCCCCCCCCCCCCCCCACCACCATGTCACATCTGAGTGACGCGCGGTGAGTGGATGTGAAGTTGGGTTAACTGTTTGCACGCCAAACAACCTTGCTAATGAGAAGAAAACTTCACAAAAAAAACCTTCGGACTTTGGAGCTTTTCGGATAAAGGGCTGTCTACCTGCATTCTCACAAGTCAGAACTGTTCTTAAATTTTAATTATTCCTGCTATCATATATTTTATTGAAAATTCCAGTTGTAACTCCTTTGTCAATTTGAGAGCCTCAGTCATGTCCTCTCTAAACGTCAGAGCTATCCCCTGTGTCTGCAGCTATTCCCAGTACCATTTTATTTTAAAATATAACTAGCCTTTGATCCTATCCCAATTGAACTTACTCCATGGCCAGTTTCAAGTCAATGTTCAAAGATCCCACACTGAGCTCCTAAATGTTTTATCATGTCTGTCACGAGAAGGTTGTGGCAAAGTCCCAATTGTCCATAGGTAATACAGTAATAAGGCACATTACTAGCATGCTGCTGGGTTGTTTCCATTTTCTAGTGGTTACATTTGTCCATTGTACGAAGACTGGATCCTGATTCCATTTTTGATTTGCACACATTGTTAGTTAAGTATGATGTTGGTATTCAAGTGATATGTCATGAAATGTTGACTGTACTGACATATCATTGGAACTGTGAATAGGAAACATCACTGACTTCTAAATTGTGGAGGATACTATTTAGCAGATCAAGTGCCATCTTTTGAGATGGAGCATTTTTTTCACGTATAGATTTGAATAGTTTGTGTGTTTTATGCTGAGCTTATAAAAAATAACTAGAAAGCAATGCTTGTTTGACAACTAGTATATCACATAAATTGTTATGCATATAACCTTTGTTTAAAAAGAGATCTTTCTTAAATTAGGAAAGCCCATAGTTCAATATAACATTCATGTTGTAAAGAATAGGCAGGATGATGATACGTGAGTAATGATTTTAAAAATCCATTCATGGGATGTGGGTGCCACTGACTAGGCCAACATTTATTGCCATATGTCATTGTGAACCACATTGTTGTGAATTTGAAGTCGCATGTAGGCCAGTGAGGCAGCAGATTTCTTTGCCAGTTGGACATTAGTGAACCAGATGGTTTTTTTTTTACAAGAAATGACAATTATATCGACAATCAACAAAAAAAAGTTGGGCCAGCTTTTCAAATTCTGTTTCTTTTTAAATTGAGTTGAAATCTCATTATTTGCCATAGTGGGATTTGAATCCAAGTTGCCAGAGCATTTACCTGGGGTTCTATATTAATAGTCCACTACCATTATGCCACCACCACATTTTATTTATAAATTTTGGATTTCAAAAGCATTTTGACAGCAGTGAGAAAGGAAAATTTGAAGGTAAGCAATCCTATGTTTGACCTACTGAGAGATCATGAGTTGAGTGGGCTTTAGTACAGTGAGCGTCCGCTAAGTATAAATGAAGATGACGGAGTACGATGATGTTGAAAGATCAGCCTGGAATATACCATTGACTTTGGATGGCTGGTGCACAGTTTTACATCAGTTGTCGTGTTTGCCCAAACTTAAAGCAGATCTCAGCTAATGGTTTGCAAATAGTGCATGGGGCAAAAGTTATTTTAGGGTGTTAATTGATATTGTTAAGGACATGTGCTCATTTATCCATTTTGCTAGAAACCTTGATAGGCTTGCAGTGAGCACCTGATGTGCTCACCTGTGTCTTCATCTTCACCCACTATGCCCTAGGCCTCAATAAAATTATTCTCTGTCAACCTGGATATTCCCATTGTATGTACTTTATCTCCACACTCTTACATTCAACGGATACAGATTACAGTTACAAATCTGGCTAACTATCTGGACCTACTGTCATCTGGTACAACTGCTCATTACCCTTCCATTCAGAGATAAAACTGGAAGAGTATTTCCTCTAAATTGTGATAGTAAACCCAATTTCCCCTGTTTCTTCTATCCTCATCTCCACCGTTTTGTCTAGCACCCCATTTTTGAGTTCCTCCAATCATGTTTCCACACTTTCTACAGTTTTGCAATGGCTCTTATCAAAGTCACACCTAAACTAATCTCTTTGTGTCTCAAGTGTTATGTTGTTTTGGAATGGCCTATGAGATAACTTTAATATTATTAATTTAATTAGTCGATTAGTATTTTTCACAATTTGAATTGAGCATTTTATTTTTTTTCACACAATATGCCTGTTCCTGGTTAAGCCATCATTTATTTCCTGTGCTGAGCTGCTATTTTAAACGACTGCAGTCCATGGAGGGTCTGTTCACCACACCGTTGTTAGGAATGAGTTCCTTGATTTTGGCTTATCGCAAAGTAGAAACACAGCATTACCTCCATGTTTTGGATGATGTGTGGCTTGGAGGGGAGCTTGTGGGTGATGGTGTTACCATGTATCCATTGCCTTGGTCTTTCTAGGTGATAAAGGTTATGGGTTTGGAAAGTGCTGTCAAAGGAACCATAGTGAGTTGTTGCAGTGAATTTTGTAAATTGTATGCTCTGCTTGAATGAAGATGGTGAATGGTGTATCAGCTGAGCAAGCTGTATTATTTACTTGATGTTGAGCCTCTTCAGTTTAATGGAACTGCACTTATCCAGACAAGTGGAGGTTAGCTCATCACACTGTAACTTGTCTTGTAAATGGTGGATAGCCGAAGTAGGTTCTTGTATTGGAATTGAATTTGAACCTTGGGATAAAGCTATGTAAGCGCATTGGCTAAAAAGATTATGGAAAGAGATGATATTTTAGTAAGGGAGATATCGAGTAGTGAAATAAAATATCTATACTTCAGTTATTGAAACATTTAAGCAAAGAGACAAAATAGTGTGTGAAAAAGACATCCCATGTTTTATATTATTAAATTTATTTTAAGGATTACCTACACTTTTTGTAAGCATTTATAGAAGTCTGACAACAAGCTGAACAAAAATGGAACAATAAATTGGGATATAAAGACTGTAGCAGAGCCCAAAACTAGGTTTAAGGTGAGAGAGGAAAGACTTCAAGGAGCAACTTTCACACACAGGGTGGTGCATGTATGGAATGAGCTGCCAGAGGAAGTGGAGGCTGGTACAATTGCAACATTTTAAAGGTATCTGGATGAGTATATGAATAGGAACGGTTTAGACGGAGCAAATTACTGCTAATGCTGGAATCTACTGAAAACAACCAATGCCAGAGATCAGAGTGGGTTGAAGAGTCATCTGGATTCAAGATGTTGGCTTGCTATCTCTCATGGATGCTGTCTGACCCACTGTAATTTTAACATTTGTTATCTTCAGAGTTTGGAGGTACAGTATATGGGCCAAATGTTGGCAAGTGGGACTAGATTAATTTAGGACATTTAGAAACATGGATGAGTTGGACCGAAGGGTCTGTTTCCATGCTGTACAGCTCTATGGTACTTTAAGGTAGGGGTTGCTGCTGAATGATGAAATAGATGAGGTATATTAGCGAAATTAGGATGAACAACTTGAATAATGAACATGTTATGAAAAGGTTTAGGAGCCAATTTGAAAGGGCAAATCGTCCTCATGAAAACTGGAACTCAACAATGAATTAGAGCAGATTGTAGAAAGGTGATGAGTGAGCTCGAACAAGATAAATCTGCACATAGCATTGTAGAGTTGCAATAGAATATTTCTAAAAGTAGTTTCTAAAGTATGGACTAACAGTGTTGGGTTAAAAATAAAGGAAGTAGAATAGTTCTTGGCAGTAAATAGGAATGTGGAATTTTGCAGTTCAAACAGATTAGTCATGATTGTGTTGGATGGCAGAGCTGGCTCGATGGGCTGAATGGTCCACTCTGGTCCCATTTAATACGTTTCAGTATGTATAAAACAAAAGATAGTAGAACTAATCAAAATTGAAGATGATCTTTGGGGGTGTAATCATGGAAAAAATAATAAGATCTGAGAATAAAATGGAAACATTTTACAAATGTGAAAAGGGATATGCCAAAACGAGAAATTTTCAGTTTGCGGAATATCAAAAAATGTTAAAGGTATTTGATATGCAACATTAGTATTTATTAAGTAGAAGGATACTGGACAAGAAGTGACAGTGAACTGAACAATATTTAGTTAGGTTTTTTCCTAAATGATCCTAAATGTTAACCTCAAAATCAAAAGAGCCATATCGGATCGATATGATAATCATAATGAAAGAAATTGCCAAGGCCCTAGGTAGTTATTTTTGAAACACCCTATTCAGCGATGTTATTATACACTTTTTGGAGCAGATGGGACTCGAACCTGGGTTTCCTGGCTCAAAAGGGGGGACACTACCACTGTGCTACAAAAGCCTGAGGTATTCACTTTTCAGGGCTCTGTGATTGTGTATACATGACGGAGGGCTGGAGAGTGCCAATTTAGGACAAAAAAAATCTGAGATAATGCAGGTAATTTTAAGTCTGATACATTAATGTCTGTAGTTGGAATAATTCATTTATTGAGGTTAAAACTATGTACCCAGTTGAAAAGAAAATAGATCTGTTAAAAAGCACAGATTTCCAAATGGATAATTGTACTTGACAAACCTCGTGATGCTGTTTTTGATAGTAACAGATGTTAAATGAAGGAAGTGCAAGAAATATCATGCATATGAATTGGTTGGGCAACTGTACTACAGAGGGTGGTGGTGGAGGGTTATTTTTCAGACTGGAGGCCTGTGACCAGTGGAGTGCCACAAGGATCGGTGTCTTGATCCTCTACTTTTTGTCATTTACATAAATGATTTGGATGCGAGCATAAGAGGTACAGTTAGTAAGTTTGCAAATGACACCAAAATTGGAGGTGTAGTGGACAGCGAAGAGGGTTACCTCAGATTACAACAGGATCTGGACCAGATGGGCCAATGGGTTGAGAAATGGCAGATGGAGTTTAATTCAGATAAATGCGAGGTGCTGCATTTTGGGAAAGCAAATCTGAGCAGGATTTCTACACTTAATGGTTAGGTCCCAAGGAGTTTGCTGAACAAAGAGACCTTGGAGTGCAGCTTCATAGCTCCTTGAAAGTGGAGTCGCAGATAGATAGGATAGTGAAGAAGGCGTTTGGTATGCTTTCCTTTATTGGTCAGTGCATTGAGTGCAAGAGTTGGGAGGTTATGTTGCGGCTCTACAGGACATTGGTTAGGCCACTGTTGGAATATTGTGTGCAATTCTGGTCTCCTTCCTATCGGAAAGATGTTGTGAAACTTGAAAGGGTTCAGAAAAGAGTTACAGAGGATTTACAGGGTCAGAGGATTTGAGCTATAGGGAGAGGCTGAACAGGCTGAGGCTGTTTTCCCTGGAGAGTCGGAGGCTGAGGGGTGACCTTATAGAGGTTTACAAAATGATGAGGGGCATGGATAGGATAAATAGGCAAAGTCTTTTCCTGGTGTCGGGGAGTCCAAAACTAGAGGGCATAGGTTTAGGGTGATTAGATTAGATTACTTAGTGTGGAAACAGGCTCTTCAGCCCAACAAGTCCACACCAACCCGCTGAAGCACAACCCACCTAGACCCATTCCCCTACATTTACCCCTTCACCTAACACTATAGGCGATTTAGCATGGTCAGTTCATCTAACTTGCACATTTTTGGACTGTGGGAGGAAACCAGAGCACCTGGAGGAAACCCATGCAGACACGGGGAGAATGTGCAAACTCCACACAGTCAGTCGCCTGAGGTGGGAATTGAACCTGGGTCTCTAGCACTGCTGCCTCACTGTGCCACCATGCCACCCGTGAGAGGGGAAAGATATAAAAGAGACCTAAGGGGCAACTTTTTCACGCAGAGGGTGGTACGTGTATGGAATGAGCCACCAGAGAAAGTGGTACAATTGCAGCATTTGGATGGGTATATGAATAGGAAGAGTTTGGAGGGATATGGGCCGGGTGCTGGCAGGTGGGACTAGATTGGGTTGGGATATCTGGTCGGCATGGACGGGTTGGACCGAAGGATCTGTTTCCATGCTGTAACATCTCTATGACTCTATGTACTCTTGTGCTTGTGAAGTAACTTGTGAATTTATTAAGACATGCCATACAAATCCTTTATTAAATAAATATATATAGCTTCTAGAATTTGAGTATTGTCTGGATACTTTTTGCAGTTGTGGTCAGTTATCTGAAGTACTAAATATAACATATCTTGACATGCTTGTTTTGTAATCCTCATCAAAAATGAAGCAACATTTTTATTCCCCCCAGATAAATGAATGCTGTGCAGTTTTAACTCTTTGCTCAGCTTACACTTTGGATGTTGCTGTGGTTGATCCTCAATTTCTCCAGGCTGAAATTGTAGGATTACATTTTCTGGTATCTGCCTTGTTGAAAATATACATGGGACAGAATTGAACTTGCTTGTGGTGCCATTATATCTCCTTGCCTAAGGTTAAATAGTCTGTAGGCACTTGCTTTATATATGTTGATAAATTTAAAAATTGCTACAATGATTGAGGTATCAAAGGTTTGCTGGTATACATGGAATTGTACTGCAATCTGCTATTCCAAAGGCAGAATTTAGAGAAACAAGATCTAGTAAATGAAGTAATCTAGAAACTGTACGTGCTGCTCCTTTTTTTTAAATGTTGGAATCAAAGCAGTTACGAAGACCAATAATATTTTTGTATTTATTGCAGTCTTTTGAGAATGTCCAAGTTTAACATTAGGAAATATTTTCTGGCACCTTATCTGCTGTAATAGTTTGCAGCATGTTGAAAAATCTGTTGGATGAGTAAGCAATTAATGGTGCCCTGCTGTAAGAGTTGGCTGACAGAGCAGTTAATCTTTGTCTCCAGCTCAGGGTTACGCCTAAAAGCAAATCAGCCATTAGTCAACTTTGTACAGGTTTGGGTCTTCATTTATCAATTTCCTTCTGAGAAATTCAAAGCCCATTTTGGTTGAGCTATAGTTGAGTAATAAGAATATAATCTGTTTGCTGGGAGACAGTTACTTAGTGCAACAAATTGATTATTGGTCAGCTGAATCATGCATAAAAGTTTGGTGCTTTATTGCATATGTTGTTGCATGCTTGTTGATCTTGCCTGAATTCATCTGTACAGTTTTAAGTTCAACTCTCAAAGTAATTGTGTTCTAAGCTTTTGCATTGCTGCAAGCCAATTAATACTGTGCTACAGGGATGTATCTATGGCTACTACAAATAGAAAAACTGATATGTTTCTTGGATAAAGAGCCTCTGCATAGATGTTTAATCAAGACTAGAATTTTTGAATAATATGTGGTTATATTCCTTTACGCTAGTTGTGAAATGCTGTCTTGTTCCTGCAGGTCTCCAGAGAGTACAACATAAAGCAATCTGTTGACAGCCCTGTACTTCAGTAATTGAGCCCTTCTCACTGAGCTCATGTTTTGTATTACTACCATTGCTGCTTTCTTGTGCTGCATGTATATATTTATTTCATTCGCTGTTGATCGTGAGAAAGTGCGACGAATACTGGTCAGTTCTTTGAATATTAATTTCAAATTCTAATTATTTTTAATTGTGTAATTGTACTATTTGGTAATCTCACTAGTTGAATTTATATGTTAGCACAGTAAACTAATTTCCAAGTTACAGTCAACTTTCCATGGAATGGAAAAGTACCATCTTGTTTCCTTCTAGTATAAATAAATTAATGGAGGTAATGAAACTTTTCTTCGTGTCTTGACAGTCTATCATCCTTTTATAGATAATTGATAGCCGAGAATGGTATTAAAGAACTGACATTTGTTTGAACAGGTTTTTGTATTTCCGTGTGCATAATATAACATTTGCTTCCGGTTTTCTCTTTCAGTTTGTTTTTGAAGATGTGGTAAGGCCTTGTGGTGAGAAGTTATGCCAAGTCTCAGGATGTAGGAAGCAGTGGAGGAAGTGACGGCGTGCCTTACTTTGGAATTGCCTCTAGTGAGAATTTTAGTAAGTGCCAGCTTTTACAAGAGTATCAAAAAAAAAGTACAAATGTCATTAAGTTAAGCAATTAGTAAATAATATGTTCAAATGAGAACAACATCAGGAATATAAAATAGATGGGGAATGTCGGAGCAACTGAGGTCAGACAGAATCTGTTCAGAGAGAAAGTGAGTTGAAGTCCTAAATGACCCTACTTCAGAATTACATATACAGAGAAACCTCGATTTTTCCGAATACCAATTATCTGAAAATCGGATTATCCAAAGGAGATCTCGAGGTCCCGATGAAAACATTACATCAAAGACATGTTTCCAACAGTTATTGCGTCTTTTATTTAGTAATTAAACAGGCATCATCTCTAAATGACTGACTTCCCGCCCTCTCTCTCCGCACACTTTTTCCCTGGAGTTCTATACAGGGGTGTACCCTAAACCCTTGTTCCACACATAATCTCTCCAACATTGTCCTGTACAGGATAAATATGGAACCTGTCAAAAAGTTGCAGTAAAAAGTTACGTGTGTGGCTGTGGCTGCGTGTATGTGCTATTTGGAGACTTACCCCACAAAGGGAACTGCAGCAAAGGTCTTGTTGGTGTCCAGTCTAGCTGCCCCGGAGAGGGGGTGGGTGGGAGGTGTGTTGGGCGGGGTTGAGTGCAAGGGGTGTGTTGCATGGTGATTTGGGGCGGGGGGAGGTGTTGCACGAGGATTGGGGT
>NC_057719.1:47859696-47863971 GCF_004010195.1 Chiloscyllium plagiosum
CACGGGGATTGGGGTGGGGGGGTGCTGAGTGCCGGGGCCTCATGCGCCATGTGCTGTAGCAGTGTCCTGAATGAGGAGCAGACCTTTTTAAAAACTCCAAGCCCCAGAGGAAAGGCATTTAATCAATTAACCAAATAATCGATTATCCGAACGAAATAGTGCCCGCCCGTCACGTTCGGATAATCGAGGTTCCACTGTATAGTGGGCATGTGGGAATGATTGTACTGTCTGAACTAGCAACTAGTGGTCGAAGTCTTTTGTAAATGTTGCACCAGACATTTGACACCTTAGCAATTTGAATTGCATTATTGATCAGACTTTCCACTCTTCCTATCCATTTCTCTTCTGTGCCTCCTTTCAAAACTCTTGTTTATTTTCTAATATCTTCCTGTAAGAACTGTATCAGGCAAGGAGAAAAATACATTGTTATAATCCGTTTGAGACTGATGTTGAAAAGAAATCCAAACTTCTGAGTTATTGGCTATAAGGAATAAGACAGCAAGAATTCCAATTGTAAGATTACTGTATCAAGTTACAGGGAGTGTTTCATTAATGCTGTTTTCAGTAGGCAATGTAATATAAACTGGAGAAAGGAACATGCTACTTTTCTATTTCTCTCATTGCACTCTCCACAAAATCGCTTCTAGTGTGTTTTTGTTTGCTTGTTTCACCAATTAGTAACTTTAGGTCACCATTTCCAGGTGCTTCCAATTGTATTTGGGGAATTTCCCAAATCCAATGCCGGCAGTAAAGTCCACTGATTTGTTTTTCTTTCCTTGGCAATGCTAGAGTGAATCTCCCCCTTTCCTATGGCTATGGAATAGGGTCTCTTGACAATCATCTCTTTGATTGGAGACCATTTCCTCCTTGCATTCACCATCACTGGCTCGCACAAATCATGCACATTCCTTTCTATGTCAAAAGTTGTTGTCCTTCTTCTGGCAAAGTTGCCCATGCTGTTTAGACCATAAGACATAGGAGTGGAAGTAAGGCCATTCGGCCCATCAAGTTTATTCCAGGTGTGACCTTGCTCACCCATTCCCTTAACTGAATTACACTTGTCAGGCTGAATTCAGAATACCACAGACTCCCTTAATTTTTAACCTAAGTTTAAAGACAAAGCCTAAAGCATTATATCATCAGTTTATTTCAGCCTACATAACAGTCATTCCGGCAATGTTAGATACAATTTAGGGTAACAGGGTGGCTCAGTAGTTGGTGTCACTACCTCACAGCGCCACGGACCTGGGAGTTCGATTCCTGCCTCGGGCGACTGTCTGTGTGGAGTTTGCACATTTTTCTCCCGTCTGTGTGGGTTTCCTCCAGGTGCTCTGGTTTTCTCTCATAATCCAAAGATATGCAGGTTAGGTGAATCGGCCATGCTAAATTGCCCATTAGTGTTCAGGGATGTGTCGGGTAGGTGCAAATGTCGGGTAATTGGGTAGGAGAATGGGTTTGGACGAGTTATTCTTCGGAACGGTGTGGAGTTGTTGGACCTAATGGCCTGTTTCCACATTGCAGGGACTCCATGATTCTATAAATTGATAGTAATAGTTTGGAGGGAAGGAATAAATTTCACACCGGATATGGGAAGCACAGTTATGTCGTTATAAGTCAGTACTTACTCCAAATGCCCACTATGCCACTGAAAACCAGTTTGAAACCCATAGATCTAGTTGATACAACGTGTGCAGGATTTTCAAATTGCTTGACCTTTCCTGCATAAATCATAGATCTGGCTTAATGGTTTTATAGAATTTGGGTGTTTCAAAAAACATCCATTATACTGACCTAGTGAAAATGTAAATAATGAGGATATGTTGGGATCTTTGTGTCTCAAGATTAAAACCAATCTAATTTCAACAGTTCATTTAATGAAGTTTTAAATCATTAGGATGTAAAGTATTTGATCTGTTTAAAACGAAAATTAATCAATATAACTAACTTGTATTGTTGCTGTGGTTCTGTTCGCCAAGCTGGAAGTTTTTGTTGCAAACGTTTCGTCCCCTGGCTAGGAGATATCATGATGTCGCCTAGCCAGGGGACGAAACGTTTGCAACAAAAGCTCGGCGAACAGAACCACAGCAACAAGCACCCGAGCTACAAATCTTCGCACAAACTTTTAACTTGTATTGTCTATATTTTTGCTTCCCTCCCATGCAGTAGTGTTATTACACCTTGCCATAAACCTGATATCTCTATTCGCCATATGGTAGTACATGCCTAATGGACTGTACCATGTAGATCAATAAAACTTTTGATTTTCTTCCACCATAGCAATTTATGCTGTATTATCATTGTTGTTTACCTCCGGGTTCTGTGTCGTATGGTTTTCAACCTGCACCTAAATTCAACCCTCACCCTCTGCACTCCACATCATCTGCTTTGCTATCCTCATTCGACTCATTCTACATATAAGCTTTCTCTATTTCCCCACTACCTGTTGGGTCTCCACCTTTCCTGTTATTAAGACATTTAGGTTTTTTTATGTGAAAGGTAACCGAACCACGGAATTCCAAAAATCTTATTTCCTTTAATGCTTGTTTTTCACTCCTCTGCAACTCACTTTTCTATGATGCAAACACCACATGATCTCTTAAGGATGTCTGATTTTATTCTGGGTCGTGTGTGTAAGGTTAGAAGTAGCTCACGTTCTTCTGGAATTAAAAAAGATTTACAGAATTCCTGGGGTCATCTGTTTTTTTTCATTTGGTACTTGTACAGACTATTGAAGATTACATTTTGAGTATCTTGGAAATATGTTTTCCTGTTAAATCCTTTGTCTACTAAGCTTTTAAACCAAAGTAGCATTGTTATTTTTTATTTAAGACTTTTGCCTCTCTTCGCCAGGTAAACATTTTCCCCCATGTGCAAGTTCATTTTGATAAATTTATGATTCCAAGAGATATGAAGGTGTAATCCAAAAGGCCATATTGTAAGGTATGTAGCAAGAACAAAAATAAACGTTCTCTGCAAATTTGCTTCTGCATTTGATCAGCTTGTTTGTAATTTATTTACAATTCTTCCTTAGTTTGGTGTTATCTGCAAACTTGTAGAGTTTTGCTGCTTTTCTATTTCATTTTAAGTACGTAATAATCAACACTGATCTCCAAGGTACCTAGCAAATTATATTGTTCAATGCCTCTGTTTCTTGTGGTTCAGTTATATTTCTGTCAGTTGTAGAAGTCCTCCACCCATACCAAGCACTCTGACATTGTGGTACAATCCCCTGCATGATACTATGTTAAATGTTTCACTAAAATCCAAAAAAAAATTCAAAGAGTTATTTCTATCCAACTGGTTTATCTCAAAAGACTGTGAATAGCTGTGATCCTATCACTGATCCCTGCAGTGTCCCACAAGTTACTGCTTGTCATTTGGAAACAGACCCAGACTCTTTGCTTGCTGTCAGCAAAACCAGTTTGCTTTCTAGCTCAATACACTACCCTCAGTATTGTGCTCTTTAGTTTTGCACACTAATCTTTTACATGGGGCTTTGGCAAAAGCCTTCTGAAAGTCCAAATAAACCACATTCACTGGCTCCTCATCAACTCTACTACTTACTATTTTTACAATATATGTTAATGATATAGAAGATGGTATCAGCAATAACATTAGCAAATTTGCTGATGATACAAAGCTGGGTGGCAGGGTAAAATGTGAGGAGGATGTTAGGAGATTACAGGGTGACCTGGACAAGTTAGAAGAGTGGGCAGATGCATGGCAGATGCAGTTTAATGTGGATAAATGTATG
The DNA here is from genome assembly GCF_004010195.1 of Chiloscyllium plagiosum. Classification (NCBI taxonomy): domain Eukaryota; kingdom Metazoa; phylum Chordata; class Chondrichthyes; order Orectolobiformes; family Hemiscylliidae; genus Chiloscyllium; species Chiloscyllium plagiosum. The sequence goes on from NC_057719.1 coordinate 47,863,451, forward strand.
GTTATCCACTTTGGTGCCAAGAACAGGAAGGCAGATTACTACCTCAATGGAATCAATTTAGGTAAAGGGGCAGTACAGAGAGAGCTGGGTGTTCTTGTACACCAGTCAATGAAAGCAAGCATGCAGGTACAGCAGGTAGTAAAGAAGGCTAATAGCATGCTGGCCTACATAACAAGAGGGATTGAGTATAGAAGCAAAGAGGTGCTTCTGCAGCTGTACAAGGCCCTGGTGAGACCACACCTGGAGTACTATGTGCAGTTCTGGTCTCCAAATTTGAGAAAAGACATTCTGGCGATTGAGGGAGTGCAGCGTAGGTTCACAAGGTCAATTCCTGGAATGGCGGGACTACCTTATGCTGAAAGACTGGAGCGACTGGGCTTGTGTACCCTTGAGTTTAGAAGACTGAGAGGGGATATGATTGAGACATATAAGATTATTAAAGGATTAGACACTCTGGAGGCAGGAAACATGTTTCCGCTGATGGGTGAGTACCGAACCAGAGGACACAGCTTAAAAATAAG
>NC_057719.1:47865747-47901976 GCF_004010195.1 Chiloscyllium plagiosum
TCCAGGGAACAGGAGAATCGACGTTTCGGGCATAAGCCCTTCTTCAGGAATGAGGAAGGTTTGTCCAGCAGGCTAAGATAAAAGGTAGGGAGGAGGGGCTTGGGGGAGGGGCGTCGGAAATGTGATAGGTGGAAAGAGGTCAAGGTGAGGGTGATAGGTCAGACTGGGGTGGGGGCGGAGAGGTCAGGAAGAACCTGACCTCTTCTTCCTGACCTCTCCGCCCCCACCCCCGTCTGACCTATCACCCTCACCTTGACCTCTTTCCACCTATCACATTTCCGACGCCCCTCCCCCAAGTCCCTCCTCCCTACCTTTTATCTTAGCCTGCTGGACAAACTTTCCCCATTCCTGAAGAAGGGCTTATGCCCGAAACGTCGATTCTCCTGTTCCCTGGATGCTGCCTGACCTGCTGCGCTTTTCCAGCAACACATTTCCAGCATTTAAATACAAGTATGCTTGCATTGGAGGCAATACTGTGTAGGCTTACACAATTAGTCTCAAGGATGAGAAGGTTTGTTATGTTGAGAGGTAGAATAAATTGTATCTCTATTCTTTTGGACTTCAGAAGAATGAGGGATGGGTGGCATTAAAATATTTATGATAATAAAGATGCTTGAAGACATTGTTTTCTCTGGCTGTGAAATCCAAAACAAGAGAACACAGTTTCAAGATGAAGGGGCAGTCATTTAGAACTAAGGTGATAACTTTATTTCTGAACTTTAGAATTGGGAACTTGAATTCTCAATTGATTTTCAATTTTTAAACTTGAGAATCCTTGCAGTTTAATTTAGATAAACACGAGGGGTAGCATTTTGGGTAAGGCGAACCAGGGCAGGACTTATTCAGTTAATGGTAGGGCCCTGGGGAGTGGTGTTGAACGGAGACACATCTAGGGTGCAGGTTCATATATCCTTGAAAGTGGCATTGCAGGTAGACACTTGGTGAAGGTGGCACTTGGCATGCTTGCCTTCATTGGGCAGAGCATTGAGTATTGGGTTTGGGACATCCATATTATGGCTGTACAAGACATTGGTGAGGCCATCTTTGGAATACTGTGTACAACTCTAAGAAAGATGTTATTAAACTGGAAAAAGTGTGAAAAGATCTATAAGGGTTATACCAAGTGTGGAGGGTTTGAGTTATAAGGAGAAGTTGGATAAGCTAGGATTTTGTTCCTTAGATCATGGGAGTTTAAAGGGGGAACCTTTTTAGAGGTTTATAAAATGAGATAAGGTGAATAGCCCAGGTCTTTTCCCCAGGGTAAGGGAAGTCCAGAACTAGAGGTCCTAATTTTAAGGTGAGATGGTAAAGATTTAACAGGATCTGAGGGGCAACTTTTTCAAACACAGGGTGGTGTGTGTGTGATGGTGCTGTTCCTTTAACAGATTATGTTGTTCTTTGGTTTTTTTTCAATAGGGGTTGTAAAAGGCAGAGGTTCTCATTTGTCTGGGATTAGGGACTTCGCTAATGGTTAACAGATATTGCTTAAGAGAAAAGGCATTTAGAGTTTAAAACACTTGTACAATGAAAGGGAAGTGGCCACTTCTCCCAGTTCAGAGTTTTTTCTGGTTTGTTTTGCTTTTAGCAAGGTGTCTGTTCGAAGCTTCTGGGGAGAAAAACGTTCCCTAATTCAACAAATGTTCCTGGTGCTCTCGGATCTCTCCAATAAGAACCTGGGTTTGAATTTACCTTTATTGCCAAGGGCGTGTTTATGGGAATGTTGCAGGAAATTGGAACAGCATCATTGAGTTGCGATATAGTCCGTTGGGTTTTCAGATAGGTTGTTATTCTATAGGAGCAGGAGAATCAACGTTTCTGGCAAGAGCACTTCATCAGTAATGAGGCTTGTGAGCCGAGGGTGTGGAGAGATAAATGGGGGAGGGGTGTGGAGCTGGGGGGAAGGGAACTGAGAGTGCGATAGGTGGGGATAATGGTGATAGATGGAGAGGGTTTGTGGAGCAGATAGGTGGGAAGGAAGATTGACAGGTCATGAGGGTGGTGCTGAGGTGGAAGGTTAGAATTTGGTGGGCGGCACGGTGGCACAGTGGTTAGCACTGCTGCCTCACAGCACCAGAGACCCGGTTTCAATTCCCGCCTCAGGCGACTGACTGTGTGGAGTTTGCACGTTCTCCCCGTGTCTGCATGGGTTTCCTCCGGGTGCTCCGGTTTCCTCCCACAGTCACAAAGATGTGCAGGGTCAGGTGAATTGGCCATGCTAAATTGCCCGTAGTGTTAGGTAAGGGGTAAATGTAGAGGTATGGGTGGATTTCGCTTCGGCGGGTCGGTGTGGACTTGTTGGGCCGAAGGGCCTGTTTCCACACTGTAATGTAATGTAATCTAATTGGGATAAGCTGGGTGGAGGGAAAATGAGGAAACCGGTCAAATCCGCATTGCCGTGTGGTTGGAGGGTCCCAAGGCAGAAGATGAAGGACCCTGCAACCACACAGCGACCGCCTCATCTTCCACCTTGGGAGCCTCCAACCACACGACATCAATGTGGATTTCACCAGTTTCTTCAATTCCCCTCCTTACATCTTATCCCAGTTCCATTCTTCCAACTCGGCACTGCCCTCATGAACCATCCTACTGTCCGTCTTCCTTCCCATCTATCTGCTCCACCCTTCCCTGTGACCTTTCACCATTGCCCCCACCTCCATCTATTGCACTCTCAGCTATCTTCCCTCCCTCCCCATTTATGTCCCCAACCCTCGACTCTCGCCCCTCATTCCTGACGAAGGGCTCATGCCCAAACTGACAAATCTCCTGCTCCTCAGATGCTGCCTGAACTGCTATGCTTTTCTAGCACCCCACTCTCAACTCTGATCTCCAGCATCTGCAGTCCTCACTTTCTCCTAAGTTATTCTGTATGCTGTTGTCTTTTGTTGGTGTTTCATTTGGTAGTCATAGTCATGGAGATGTACAGCATAGAAACAGACCCTTCGGTCCAACTCGTCCATGCCGACCAGTAGTCTGTAAATAAATTCTGTTTTGTTTAACATTGAGTGGTTTGACCAGTGGAATCACTCCTGGAATATCCACTTTACATCTGCCTGGAACAACTAAAAATGTTCAGGTCTGGGCTACCTTCTGGCCTGGTCCATAACACATGTATGGAATGAGCTGCCAGAAAGAATGGTACAGGTAAGTACAACTATAACATTTAAAACACATTTGGACAGGTACATGAGCAGGAAAGGTTTAGAGGGAAATGGGCCAAATGCAGTTACAGAGGGACCTCGATTATCCGAATATCAGATTATCCAAAGGCGATCTCGAGGTCCCGATAGAAACATTACATCAAAGAGGTGTTTCAACACTGATTGCACCTTTTGTTTACACTGATTAACTCAGCTTACTGAAGTGCTGCCAAGAACAGACCTTGAAATCAACGGGAGCCCAGGCACTGTCTCCAAATGACTGACCTCCTGCCCTCCTTCCCTCTTTCTCTATCTCTCCCCCTACACCTTTCCCTGGAGTTCTATACAGGATTGAACCCTAAACCCCCCTTCTCCAGATAATCTCTCTCACATTGTCCTGTGTAGGACAAAGGTCGAACTTGTTAAAAAGTGTGAAGTGTGTGTTTGTGTCTGTGCATGCGCACACTGTTTGGAGACTTACCCCACAAAGGCAGCAGTCTTACTGCTGGTGTACAGTCCGGCTGTCCGGGAGGGGGAACGCTGGGTGGGGGTGAGGGTCAGACGGTGAGTGGGGGGGGCAGTGTTGGATGGGCATGGCGGGGTGGAGGCAAAGTTGGATGGGGTTTGGGGGGGGCAGGAGGCGGTGTTGGGGAGGTAGGGTGCAGTGTGCTGCTGCCTCATCTCTTAAACAGGGACCAGACCTTGCAGAAAACTCCAAGCCCCAGAGGAGAGGCATTGAGTCGATTAACTGAATAATCAATTATCTGAATGAAATGGTGCCTGCCATCTTGTTCGGATAATCAAGGTTCCTCTGTCAATGGGACTGGTTCAGTTTAGGATACCTGGTTGGCATGGTTGGACCAAAGGCCCTGTTTCCTGAATGAGCCATGTCTACTGAGAGCTGGTCCACCTAGGGATGAAGGTATTTTCAGTCACCACCTAGGATCGCATGGGAATTTGGGACTGTGGGTGGTATTGTGGGTTGGGGGGGTGGGGTCGTGCTGTTCGCATTACAAGAATGCAGTGATTAAGGGGAGAAAGTTGGGAGTCCATATTCAAGGTAATGTGTTCTCTTGTTATTTAAGCCATTATCACTGTACATCTTGGGAGACACTTGTGCCCAGAGTTAGGGAAGGCGGCATGTGGCTTCAGTTTCATTTACCACACTATTGGTTTAATTGTACTGTCAATAGTTGAGTTGGGTCTTTTACAAAAATATTGCGATAAGACCGGATTTTCTTTCTGCCAATTCAAGCTTTTAACATTCTAGAGTTAAATTTAATTTCAGTCAATCAAAAGGTTGGCCTACTACATTGTATAAGTAGGGTTGCAGCTCTGCTTTGGTATTGTCTGTTAAAGATTAGATTAGATTACATTACAGTGTGGAAACAGGCCCTTCGGCCCAACAAGTCCACACCGACCCGCCGAAGCGTACCCCACCCATACCCCTACATTTACCCTTTACCTAACACTACGGGCAATTTAGCATGGCCAATTCACATCTTTGTGACTTGTGGGAGGAGACCGGAGCACCCGGAGGAAACCCACGCAGACACTGGGAGAAGGTGCAAACTCCACACAGTCAGTCGTCTGAGGGGGGAATTGAACCCAGGTCTCTGGCGCTGTGAGGCAGCAGTGCTAACCACTGTGCCACCATGCCGCCCACAATGTTGACCACCAATTAAGGTATGTACAGTTTGTAAAGAAGCATAGAAGCGCACAGCATAGCAAGAGGCTCCATGAAAAACGCTTCCTGCAAGCTGAACAGCAATTGCAAAGTTCTTGTGCAGTTAACAAACTACCACCTTTTTAAGATACTCTGTGCGTCTGCTCAAAAAAAAATTATTTGTGGAGCTACGTACATGGATTCTGTTTTGAAATGCAAAATGGTTTCAGGGAAATTTTGTCCGTAGATGGTCTCCCAGAGACTTAGCATTATACAGTGTAGTAAACTGTATTCTGTAACCTTGTGGCATCATTTGTGATTATTATATGCAAGATAGTAAATCTCTTTATAGGTATTTTTATAAATAAAAAGCAGAAAGTTTTCATCTACACTGTACCCATTCTTTTGTTTTGTCCAGGTTGGTCACTATGCACCTTAAGCCATATCCAAAGCTTCAAAAGAAAGATGCATCTCTTGAATCAAGCCAAGAGACACTTGGAGGGCTTTGCTCAAGCCAACATGCAGCTGTAAGAGTTGAAAGATGCCAGTCCACCTATAACAAACAGTCATGTTGTAAATCCATTGCAGTTAGTACAGTGGCATCTCACATCAGCTTATGGTGTCCAAGACCTTTTGGTTTCATTTCTCAAAATAAAATGTGCAATATGAGGAATCCAGCTGAAAATCTTGAGTTTAAGGGAAGAAAGAAACATGTGGCTGAAAATCTTCTGCCTCCTTCAATTCATCAAGAAGAAGGGGAGGCACCACTGGATATCTGGGCAGTCATAAAGCCTGGGAACACAAAGGAGAAAATTGCTTTCTTTGCAGCACATCAATGCAATAACAGGACTGGATCCATGAAAATAAAAAGCAGCTGGGATACTGAGGTCACAACTGCGAAACGCAGAAGGAAATCTGCGGATCTCGAGAAAGTAAAAAATCAACCAATGAGAATAAAAGATAATGTGAAGGATGTTGACAGAAGGTGTTTACATGCTGCCCCCCCAACAACCAGTAACAGTGAGGAGAATTCATCTGTCAATAATGAGAAACAAAATGGAGATGGATTGTGTCATAGTAGCACTCTTTCTGTAGCAGAAATGGTGGCTTTTCTAGAACAAAGGGCAAATTCACTGCTCCCAGACTGTAGCAAAACATTTACAAATGCCAGTGCTAACATATCAGGTATTGCACATTCAAAGGGAGGGTCCTCCTCATCAGAATCAATTTCTGCTACAGGTCCCGAATTTGATATAAACCATAAAATGTCAACTGAAAATAATAAACTACAAGGTGAGTATGTCCGGGTTATAGAAGTTATAGCTAAGTTGGAATCAGAATGCTTGAAAAACCAACCTGACAGAAGTGGGGAGAACCTGTCCAGGAATAATAGTTTTCGGAGAGGGGTGGGGAGGGTTTTGCTGACTGGTCAACACCAATCAGAACAAAGCATCAAGAGTGCCGAAGCTTTTACGGCATCCACAGGGGTATCCAAAGCAGGCAATAGTATTGGAGAGAACAAAAAACATTACAGCCACATAAGCAGAAGCTGTACTAATCAATGCACTGAACCTCAGGAGGATGCCATGCATGTTCCATCTCCAGTTAGTAACATTTCAGGTGTTGTGTTGGATTTATCTAGCAAAGAGCTTTCATTAATCTGCAAAGAAACAGCATCGTTGCCAAACAATACTGGAGAAATTCTCGACGGTGATGTTGGGATACAAGAGGAGTTGTGTAAGCCCCCATCCCTATGTTGGGAAACTAACAAGTTTGTATCAAACTTTACTTTACCCAAGAATGTTAGGGGTGAGTATGCAAATGACTTTACTGTTGATGAGGAGCTGGTGGCCTGTAGGGTGAATGAGGAAACTGATTGCAAATCAGTAATTAGATCTAATTGGGAAGAGTCTAATCCTTGTGAGGAACCACTTCCTGGAGAATTATTTTTCACACTTGAACAGTCCCATGTGGAAAACTTAGATTCAAATGAAAATACTACTGAGGAACTCCAGGATGTTGCACAATGCAAGGTTGACTTTCTGACTGCTGAAAGGAAAAAATTTGACAAAAGTTGCTTAGAAGCAGGTCAGGGTGATTCTTGTATCTCTTTGAAAACCACTTGCCCTTCATTAACTGAACTCTTTCCGTTAAGAAGACAAGTATCTCATGAATTTCTAGAAATGCGTTTCAAAATCCAACAGCTTCTTGAACCTCGGCAGTACATGGCCTTTTTACCACACCACATTATGGTGAAGATATTTATGTTCCTCCCTACCAAAACCCTGGCATCTCTGAAATGCACATGCCATTATTTTAAGTTCATAATAGAAAACTATGATATTAGAGCAACAGATTCACGCTGGGTTTGTGACCCGCGATACAAGGATGATCCATGCAAGCAGTGTAAAAAGCATTACTCAAAAGGAGATGTATCACCATGTCGGTGGCATTCAAAACCCTATTACAAAGTTTTACCCTATGGGCGTTCATACTGGATGTGTTGTTGGCAAACAGAAAAAGATTCACCGGGCTGTAAAATTGGGCTTCATGATAATAATTGGGTGCAGTCCTGTAATCATATTCAACAAATATGTGAAAAAGCGAAAAAGAATGGAGATGGGATGTGATTTTTTTTTAAACTTGGTGGATTTGTTTTTTTCTGGCTAGAGACCTAGGAAAATTCCTGTTGGACGGTCTGTAGAGATTGGAATATTGTCAGTCCTGCACTGTTTACATTGTACAGTACGATCATATTGGCTTATATGAATCTGCATGTACAGAACTGCAGCACCTGTTAGCTGTGCAAGGTGTACAGTATTTGCTCTATCATGTGTTTGATCAATGATAGTATTGTACTGTTAATGTAGCTGGCACAGCAACAAATCACTACAATGCAGCTAGATCAATGTTGCAATTAGTCTGTTTTAAATATCGGTCTTTATTTTGAATAGTTTGTATATTCTATCTAAAATTACATTTAATGAAAATACAAAGTATTGGTGTGGGAATGAGCTCAAATGCATCTTAACAAAATTGGTCATTTAAGATATGGTTAGAATTCTAGTCAAATGTTGCAATACAATGTTGGGGCAAATACATGAAAAAATGTTGGCATTACAAAATTACAGGTTATGCAAAATGGCTTGAAATCTTTTTCTGTAATGTTGCTTGGATTCTCAGTTTTTATTTTTGCTGTTGGTGCTTTGGATTGAGTTGCAATGATTTTGGTGAACCCTTTTCTAGTCTTTAAAGAAATTATGTGAAAGTTTACATGCTTCTGTGTTTTGAAAATCTCATTCATGTAGTTGTGAAGTGTAAGGATATTCACTAAGTGCTTTCAACAAGATACTTTGCACTATGCGAAATATGATTTTTTCCCCCCCTTTTTGTACATCTTTTGGTTCTTGAAAGCACCTGTATTCATACTTTTGCTATTTAGTCAATAAATAGATACACTCCCTTTAATAGTCATCTAAAACCAGAAACAGTTGATACCTTAAGTGGAGGATTGCATATACCATTATCAGTTCAGTGACTCAAGTTTTGTAATTAAAATAAACCAGTTTCTGTGTTAAAATAAAATGCAATTCAAGTTTCAATCAAAAACAAAAGTCATATGCCATGGTAAATAGTGTTTTGATCCAACTGATATAAATTTGCCACATTTAAAGTTTTATTAATTGATGAGGACTAACAATCTATTTTAAACTTTCTGCAAAAAAACCCACAACACTCAAAATTGTGACTTAGAGTGGAAAAATGTGATCTCATCTCCAAAGACTATTCAGAACAGCCCATGTTCAAATCCAAGCAACATATAAAATTATTATGGTTTCATAATTACATGAACTGCAATGCTGAAGTATCATTTCAGGATCCTTGGTAGTTTTATATTTTGAATTCCAGTCAAAAGTTCTAATTCCTGTTTGACTTTAAAATGATTCATTTTAAGTCCTCCTCCTCCTTTGCACATCTCAAATAAAAAAAAAATTGTGAAATAATTATCTCATCTCTTTGGCACAGTCTGAATCAGTTGTGGACAATTTTACATGTGTGTGTATATGTGCACGCATATTTTTACTCATCTAACGTGATGTTTTCCTTCAAATGCCATCTCAGTTCATACCCTGGTGTGAGTTGTTGATTTTTCTCAACCTGGGGATAAATATTTTTAATTTTTACAATATTTTCCTCTTTAATTGCATTAATGAAAATGTTCAGCATTGTGAAACAGTGGTGAATTTTGAAGTTTACACAGGAAGCAGTGGGAACATTGAACAGGTTAGAAAGCATTTATGGAGAGAGAGAGGTAGGGATCTGATGAAAGATTGTCAGCCTGATAAATGAATTGTATATTTCTTTCTCTATGGATGCTACTTGGCTTGTTGAATTTTTTTTTCCAGATTTCCAGCATGTGGAGTATTTTACTCTGTTTAAAGCTGAAAAGAATTGTGCCTAGTTGCCCCATAATAAGAATGCTGCCTATTTTTCAAAACGTTCAATGTCTGTAACACTCCCAAATCTAGTTTGTAAAGATCTGATGCATTCATTTTTCTAAGTAAATCTTAAAGCACTTTTACTGCCTTTGCAAGTTTGGGGTACATGATTTGATTATGTATCTATACATCTGTTCTCAATTGTAGTCAAAACTAGGATTTCATTTTTGCATTAGTAGTCATGTTAACATGTACATTACTTTGAATTTTATTACTTATAGAAAGTATCCCATCAAATGCAATAAATCTGATACATGAGCATGTGTTTTTATTTAATTTTTGATTACCAGTGCACTTCATTTTCAGATGGTGCCTAAAATCATTCACCAGTTTGCTTGCTATGGTCTCTGCATAACCTGTAACTCTTTGTTTTGGAGTGTATTTTGCCTCAATCAAACTTCTTTGCAGCTTACTCCAAACACATGGACATTGAGTGTTCGATGTTGCAAGCATCTCTATTTACGTTACTTCAGCAGTTAAGATACGCAATTGTGCAGCTGCTGTTTGTGTGTCATGTACATTAACTTGCAATTTTCTATAAGCTTAAAAGAAGTTGTAACATGAATAAAATGGGACATTAATTAAAAAAAAATACTGGTTGTAAATGTTTGGTACCTAATATAGAAATACATTATATCCCCATTTATGGATTAGAACTTTTAAAGTAGCCTTTCTTTATTGTAAGCACTAATCAATATTATAATGGAAGCTGTATCAGACTCCAAATATTCTATTTGTTAATAAAGCCAAGTTTTGGGTTGATTATAATTTAATCAACTTTTCATCATAGAAATGACTTGATCTTGATTTTTGGCTGTAGTTTTTACAATTACACCAATACAGAAGACTCATTGTTAAGAATTTTGTTCTGGAATTAGCTCTTAGTTCAGAATTATGAGCCTTTGGTCACATATTTTGTTGTCCCCTTTTCTGTAATGTTCATATACTTTACATCACTGAGTATTTCTATCCATCATGCCCATATTGTCGCCTTTTCATTTTTTTAAGATAAAAGTGTCCACTGAATTCCAACTGAGTTTTTCAACAATAACTGAGTAACTCTTGTGTTGATTTGATGCACAACTGCACCATTTAATTCTCTAGAGTTTAGAAAGTTATGGGATGGGAGATCCAAGATGACGGCAATCCAGTAGGTCTACCCTTGTTGAGCTCTGCAGCATAACCCAGGCAATGTGGTGTATTTATTTTTTTTTAAAGCTATTGTAGCAAAAATTGGCAGTCTTAGATCCCCAGAATTGCTGTGTATTAGTTTTGCTGATCAGGGAAGATGACCAAAGGAAAAGGGCCGTGAGGATTGTAACAAGCAGGGCGCACCCCTGCAGCTACGGACATGCCCACAGCTGCAGTGTCTGCCTCAGTGAACGTTCCTATGGGTTTACCTGCGCAGCAGAGCCTGGTCTCCGAGTTTATGAAACTTTGATTCAGCAAAGAAGATCTGGACCAGGCTGGAACCATTCTCGCTCATGCTGCAGAACCATGAGCAGGAGATCCAGTGTCTCAGGCAGTGTGTGGTGGAGGTGGAGCAACAGACCGCAGCTTCAGAAAGCGTGGCAGAATCCTCGGCGGGTCAGGTTCAGGCCCGGGAAAGGCAGGTACGGGCCTTCGTGTAGCAGGTCGATGACCTCAAATTAAGGCATATGAACATCCGTCTGATTGTGCTGTCAGAACAGGAGGATGAAGGCCAACTAATCAGCTTTCTGGAGTAACTGCTCCCACAGTTCTTTTAGGCTGTAAGTTGAAGCGGGCTGGGTGCGAATCACTTAGGTCTGTTCCTAGTGTGACTCCAGCACGCAAGACAAGCAAATGGTGTTAGAAGCTTCTGGAGCACTAAGGAAGAATCCACAGGCCTTGATATACAAGGGATCAAAAATTGTTTTTCCAGGACTTTTCTGCGGCTGTGATCTGCAAGAGGAAGGCCTTTGGAGGTAAAGAAGAAGCTAAGGGACTTGAATATTCAGTACTCTGTTAGAGATCCGGCAGTGTATCTGAGGGTCTGTGTTTAATTTTGACTCCTCAGAAAAGGCAAAGAGCTTCCTGGACACATTTAAGATAGACTGGCTGGTTCAAGTAATACGGACAATAGTGCTTTCTTTGTTTTCTCTATGGTTTACCTGGTTTTGCTCTTTTAATATGTGGGGCTCTTTTTTTCTTTTCCCTTCCTTCTCCCCTTGCGTTGTATTTTTTTCTTCTATTATTTTACAGTGAAGATAACTGCATGATTAAGAAGTTCATATTCCTCAACCCATTCGATTGCTCAAATTTAACCATCAAATATTTAAGGAACAAATATTTGCCTTGATTTACTCAATGAATTCCCTAGCCAACAGCAGTCTAAATTAATTGGCCCAATGAAGCAAATAGTGGTAAAATACTTTGTCTCATCAGACTAGGACTAGTCTCTAAAATGTAAATCTGCACATGCCATAACTACATTAAGAAAAATGCATTGTTTTCAGTCACCAAACCCCACATGAAATTCAAAGTACCAGTTGCTACTGTATAAAGTGTACTACTTAAATTGGAGGACTAATAAAAGGTCAGTATGCCAGACTACCACTGTGCCCCTTTATCTGCTGGCTTGGTGGTGAGGTTGGGATTGGAGCAGAGGGAGTAGGGTTCACCTATCCACTCCACCCCCCCACCTGACCTATCACCTTCATCCCCTCCCCCACTGTACACTATGCTACTATGTGGGTGGCACAGTAGTTAGCACTGCTGCCTCACAGCGCTAGAGACCTGGGTTCAATTCCCACCTCGGGCAACTCTCTCTATGGAGTTTGCATATTCTCCCCGTGTTTGCGTGGGTTTGTTCCGGTTTCCTCCCACAGTCCAAAAATGTGCAGGTTAGATGAAATGGCTGTGCTAAATTGCCCGTAGTGTCAGGTGTCTGGGTGGGTTGCTCTTCTGAGGATCGGTGTGGACTTGTTGGGCCGAAGGGCCTGTTTCCACACTAAGTAATCTAATCTTTCTCCCCACCCCCACCCTTCTCTCACTTATCTCTCCACCCTTCAGGCTCTCTGCCTGTATTCCTGATGAAAGGCTTTTGCCCAAAACGTCGATTTTACTACTCCTCGGATGCTGCCTGAACTGCTGTGCTTTTCCAGCACCAGTCTCGTGAGCTGATCAGTCAGCTTAACCTTCAGGGTGGAGAAACTGTGAACCAAAAGATTCAAGACTTGGGTGAACAAATGAAAGGTAGCAAATTTTTTTTGAGCAAATACTGTTTGATTAATTGGTTAATGAAATAAATCTGTATAAAATAGCTGATGCATATTATGAAATTTCAATAGACTAGATGGAAAAATTAAAGTCCAATTTGATTAAAGTGACAATTTTATTGATTGAAACTTCTCCCTCAGCAAATTATCTTTTAAGACTGGACAGCAGATTAGTGTTGGAACCTAATTATGTTTGAAATAATGATCTGTAATTTCAGTAGCATGGATCTTAAGTTTACAGAACTCAATCTAATGAAGAATGAGAAATTTAGTGACATCTTTATAAAGGCATAAACAAATCAGAATCCCTACAGTGTGGAAACAGGCCTTTCTGTTTCCCCTTATTCTGACAAGAATTGCTATCTTAAAGCTACATGAAGAAAGAGACCTTGCAGTGTATACACAATTAGAAGTTGGTAGAACAAGTGCAGAAGGCTGTTGTACTGTGTATAGGATTTGTGGCTTTACTAACAGGCATTCAGTATAAAAAAGAAATTATATTTAAACTTCAAAATACACTGCTTTGGTCCAACCTGCAGTATAAAAGGATGGTAGGGATATAAAATGCAGAGGAAAATTTACTGGAAGGAAGTATAGAAGGTGCAGGAAAATTTTACAGGTAACCAATATTTTAAGAATTTTGACAAACCAAATGAGGAAAAACTTAAAGGTGGTAAAGTAACATTTAAGATATTTGGCTGGGGAGGGGGGTGTAGCAATGATTAGACCAATAGGCCTTCTGTTTGATTCATTTTTACACAAAATATTGGTACACTTCAGTTTTGTTTTATAAGCCTGATGTGCACACTAACAAATATCAGGTCATCTTAACTGCAAAATCAAGTAAAACAGTCAGAGCTAACCTGATTGTACTTTCAAGTTCATTATAAAATTACATAGTGCACACCAAACTCTTCTGCCTGCTAATTTAGTGCACTTGAAGGGAAGGCCTGGCTTATCAATCTCAAGCTTAATAATAGTGATTGAGAGTCAAAATTTATTGAGACTTACTTTTCTACAAAAGTGTAATACTTCTATCAAAAAGTGCTCCTGATGTTTCACTCTTAACAATTAATGTTTCACTTTCAAACAGATCGATTTGCACAGAAGAAAAATAGTTCCATTATACCCAACAGAATCTCATCAGTTGCAGTTTTGTGGTTTTTGCTTCGGAGCCATACAACAGTTTTTTTTTTAGGCACTATTCAAAGTGTCGTTTTCACACCTTTCCATTTTATTAGAAGTTTGTGATCCTGTGCAGCAAATCAGCGATGTCCATAATATTGTTTCCACCACGACGTAACAGAAGCTGCTGCAGAAGAGATCATACCACCCGTGCTGTTGCTATTGCTGAGTGGCTGAGATACTAGCATGGCTTGACTTTGCAGTACTTCTATGGGCTGAGAAGGGATATCATAAAATTTAGGACTAGGTACAGTCTCCCAATCTGTTCCCAAATCAGTTTCTTCGTCAGTTATATATTCATCACCACTTTCATCTGTCTGAGCAGCAATACTTGGGTCTACTAGCTCCATGGAATCTTCAAGATCAGCACTGATTTCAAAAGGCCCAGATCTAAATTCAAAAAACATTATAGTTTAGACATATACAATACTGGGACATTCTCATGTTGATTGTTTCTCCCCCCACAGGACTGTTGTAAATTACCAGATTTCAAAGCACAAGTTGTAATTCTGATCAAAATACCATGCCTGTATGAATTTAGTTATGACTCATTTGCTGTTACATTAGGGTATGAAAGGGTTAACTGGTGTTTTGCAAACACATGGCAGGTAAGGGTACAATGCAGATGACAAATTGGTATAGTGGACAGTGAAATGTTATCTAAGATCTTTATTAATTGGATCAATGGGCTGAGGAGTGGTAGATGGAGTTTAATTTGGATAAATGAGAGATATTGTATTTTGGTAATACGAACAAGCATAGGGTTTCTACAGAACTACTCAATGCCCTACCATAAATTGTATAACAGACTTTGGGATTCAGGGACATAATTCTTGGAAGTTTGTGCCACATGTAGACAGCATGGTTAAAAAGGTGTTTAGCATGCTTGCCTTCATGTCCTAACTCCTATATTCAAAAAGGTCTAGGCAATCAGGTTGAGGTTCTACAGGACAGTGGTGAGGCCTCTTCTGGTTTATTCGATGCAGTTCGTGTCACCGTGTTTTAGGAGAGATATCATTACAACTGATGAGGGTTCAGAAAAGATTTACCAGGATGTTGCTGGGAATAGAGGGCTTTCGATATAAAAATAGACAGATTTTTATTCCTTGGAGGGTAGAACGTTGAGGGGTGACCTTATGGAGACTTATAAAAGCATGTATACAGGTGGTTTTCAGATGATACCAAAATTGGTGGGGTAGTGGACCCTGAAGATGGCTATGTCAGACGACAAAGGGATCCTGATCAGATGGGCTGAAGATTAGCACAGTGTTTAATTTAGACAAATGTGATGTATTTCATTTTAGTAAGGCAGAGCAGGGTAGGACATAGATACTTAAGGGTAGGGTCCTGGCATGTGTTGCTGAACAAAGAAACCTTAGAATGGAGGTTCATAATACCTTAAAAGGAGTAGTGGGAAGACAGGGGAATGAACAGGCAGGAGGCTAGAAGAACACAACAAGCCAGGCAACATCAGGTAGTGGAGAAGTTGACATTTGGGTGTAGGGAGAGCTGCAGATAAAAGGAGTCATAGGAGCAGGGTGATGAAGTGGGATAGGTGAAGACAGGTACAGGCTATGACTTGGTTGGTCAATGGGCAGAATGAAACTGTTAGTGGCAGGAAGGAGTGGATTGGATGTGGAAGATGAGGTGCTGTTCCTCTAATTTGTGCTGTGGCTTGTTGTGGCAATGGAGGAGGCCAAGGATGGTCATGTCAAAGAAAACGGCTGGGGAACAGAAATTGGTAGTGACTGGGTTACGTTTAGTCCCCCCAATGTAGAGAAGACCACATCGGGAGCACCTGCTGCGGTAGCAATTTGTGGTGCGGTTTGCTGTAGGGTAATGAAGGCAGTGTTTAGTACGTGTGCCTTTATTGGGCAGTACATTGAGCATTGGAGTTGGGATGTCATGTTGCAGATGTACAGGACATGAAAAGCAGTATTGCAAAAATGGCTTAATCAAATGTAGTTTCCCTGCTGCAAGAAAGTAGTAGTTAAACTTGAAAGGGCTCAGAAAAGATTTACAAATGATGTTAAATGAAAATAGTAATTGCTGGAAAAGCTCAACAGGTCTAGCAGCACCTGTGGAGAGAAATCAGAGTTGATGTTTCAAGTAATCCTTTGCCAGAACAGTTCTGGAGAAAGATTTATAAAATCATAAGGGGCAGGGATAGCTAAGGTCTTTTTCACAGGGTAACAGAGTCCAAAACTAGGGAGCATAGGTTTAAGGTGAAGGGGGGGGGGGGGGGGGGGAAGAGAGGAGATATAAAAGGGACCGAAGAGGCAATTTTTTCAGCAGAGGGCAGTGCATGTAGGCAATGAGTTGCCAGGGGAGTTGCCTGGTATAATTACAACATTTAAAAAGGTTACATTAATAGGAAGGGTTTGAAGAGATATGGGTCAAATGGGACTAGATTAATTTAGGACATCTGGTGGGCATGGACAATTGGACTGAAGGATCTGTCTCAGTGTTGTGTAATTTTGACTCTACAAACTGTATAAATCCTGCCCTGGTTTTGAAGTTAAAAAAAAAACCCAGAAAGAAGCATTGTAATAGGAGGTAAACTACTCAAGGCTTATCTATTTGTTTCAAAACTTAGTTTAAGATTCAACTTACCTGCCCAGGCTTTTATTTTCAGGACTAACCAAATGCATAATATTTCGGAGTGTGTGCAAGGGATGCAACTGCTCAGGGTTAACGTGCTGTGTGATAAGGAAATATTACAAAACATCAATATTAAATTAAGCTGGTGGGAGCTCTTAGAATTTCCTATACACTACCATAGTACATTGTAAACATGATTTAAAAAATTAACAACCCTATAGTAATTTTTCAGTTCTTCGTAATTCAGTCAAGCTGCAATAGTTAGAAGTCTTATTCAGTGTAAAGCTGGTAAAGCAGTTTTTTAAACTTAATTTGAGGTATAATTTTTATGTAACATCTAACATGGTACCTGTGAAAAACAGAGATGTAGGATGTTTGTGTTTAGCTTATTCACCGCTCGAATGAACTTCTTTCTGCTCATATTCTCTTCACAAAACTCACTGGAGAAGACAAATCATCTTTGTAATACAACACTTTACAGTCCATTTTAGAAAAACAATGTTAAACTTGAAATAAATGTTTTGAAAAAATGTTTTCCAAGTAGAAGAGCTAGTCCAAAATATCAGCACCACTGTCATGCATAATGGCATTTCAAAGCTTGGCAATATTTTAGAATCAAATTTAAAATCAACAAATCAATAGACAGCCTTTTGGCAATAATTTAGCTTCATTAACTGTAAAAAGAATGGTTAGCTATAGTAATTAGACTTGAGGTGGCAGACAGTTTAACATTTCACACTACAGAAATGGTGGAGAAAAATGATAAGAACCATTACAAGCTACTTCTGGCCTTCACTTCTCCTCAGCTACAGCTCTCTTCTGATGTAGTCAAAAGTGGAAGAGAAAGTTATATAAAAGCCTGGAACACATCCACCATAACAATACAGGAAGCAGGTCTGGGGAGCTCAGCTTCACAGCTGGATGTGGCTACTGCCACTTGGCCTTTCATAAGTCAAGAACCAGCTGCCATCTATATATGAAATTCAAACTATTCCCAGGAAATTGGAGGATGCTAGCATTGTTCCCTGTACTTCTAATCACATAGTATGACACAATGAGTTACTTATTAATCACATGCAGAAATAATAAGCATAGTATGTCAGTATATGGGTGAACCAGCTCAAGTACAGGGTAAGCTATGAAGATTGGGAGGAGTTTGGATTAGTGAGCAAAGGTAATAGTAGAGTAGGATGTAATGTGTTTGTTCCCACCTTAATCCTAAACTTGCATGCATAGCTCTCCTCCCATGTTGGGCTGGAGATGGCATTTATTAGGAGAGGTTGTGGTTGCTCACTATGCAGTTTATGCACACTTACCACCATTTTCATATCCTCCTCCCTTGTGTATTCTGATTACTCATTTTCATATGCGTAAGATACTGACTTTAATTCTAACATTGAGCATATCCCACTTCTTTAGGTTTTAGTCTTGGTCCAACTATGTATAAATTTTGGTTTAATTTGGACTAAAGTCAGTCAAAAGCTCTGCAAAATTTGTGTCTTGGTGTTCAAGATATGGATAAATTAATAACTTTCTTTTAGAACAGTTATGATTTCATTCTCCTTAAAAACAGATTTAACCCAGACACACAACAATATCAGAGGTTGATTTGGCTTGCTCACAAAATTACATCAGAAGCATTACATTCTCCATGCAAGAAAGGGAAAGATGAACCTGATTACCAGTTTTTTTGCAATAGAGTATCCTGCCTGCATATCAATACCATGTGAGGAGAAAGTGAGGACTGCATTGAATACATGTGACAACAGAACAGACAGAAAAGTACTGCAGCTGCTATCAAATGTAAATTAAAACAAAAGTCAGTTTTACATAGGAGGTTAGGTAGCATCTTCAGAGTTATGCTGTTAATGTTACAGGCCTGCTCAGCTAAAGAAATTTTTAAAAAATGTTGGTATTATGACGACAAGATTGCAGTGGCTGTAATGCTCCCACAGTCAGATAAACTGGACACTGATTATGACTAGGCTATCAAAAAATTGTCATTTAAGTATAATGATGGGGATTAGTGCTTGTTAAACCAAATTGCACAACTATTCACATGCACGAGTGAGGGGGGGGCGGGAAGAGAGAAAGAGAGAAACTGTAAATGAAATAAACATTTTATATTCTACACTGTTTGTTTAGCATTACTGTATCTTGGACAGTCAATGACAGAAAATGAAACCACCTCTCTCTGCCCATTTGTGTCTGTTTCATTGTCTTTTACCTTCTGTCAAAGGAAGTTTCTTTTACTATTTCTTTTTATTCATTGTGACTTTTTATTTTAAACACCAAGGCATTTCTAACAATCTAACTGCTGTTGTATTAGTTTTACAATAGTAAAACACACAGTAAGTGACTCTTAATCCAGTCAATGACTCTTAACCCAGTCAAGAGTTAAAAATGCATGTTTAAGCATTGCCACAGTTATGGCTTAATTTTAGGATACTTGCCTGTTGCAAAGTCTTTTGGGAAGATTTACATCAAGAATGTGAGATAGTATATTTGCTAGCTGTGTGGCATAGCACAGTGCTGCACTGATGGTATAGGCAGGATTACTTTGCTCCATATCTGAAAAGAAAAAACAATACAAGGCAAGGTAAACATTGAAAAAAGATCTACAAAGATTAACTTCAAAATCTTGAATATCACAACAATGAAAACACTGTATTTATATGTCTTTAACATTGTAAAATGTCCCACGGGACTTTAAGAACAGAACCAGACAGCATTTATACAATGCCTTCAAATGTAGTAAAATATCCCAAGGGAATTCAACAGCAGAGTTATCAAACAGTACATGAACAAAACCATAATCAAAAAAGAGGTTAGAAATGAAAGTGCCTGAAAATGAGCATTTGATGAAAAAAGTCACAAATTTCTGTGACAAGAAATCAGACACACATTATACTGAGCAAACTGACTAATGAGGGGACAAATAATTATAGGACTTTTTATGGTCGGCAGGAAAGGGCAATTATTTATAGTTCACTTCATCAAGTATTTGGATATCCTTACCAGGTAGGCAAGATAATTGTTTTTGTTTAAGTCTAGACCACAGATTTTAGGTTGAAAGTGCAAACTTTGTGAATTGTACAACCGGAATATAAACTTGCATTACAAACAGTTGAAACAATAAAACAGAGCATTTTCATCTGATCGATGAAGATAACTTCTAGTCAAATTGCTCAAATATTTTCAGTATACTTTTACTTGGAAGACAAAAATATTTTATGAACAATTTCCTGTGAAAGGACAATATACCAAAATTATGCACATATTTGTATATGACCACAGTACTGAGGCAACCATTTAATGACTACTGCAGTTGAGAGAGACAGGCAGTGGGGTTGGGTGGTTACAGCCAGAGGTGGCCACTACAGAAACAGAGACAGGGCAGAGAACAAAAAACACAAACAGCATACTACTTCTCTTCCTTGTTAATCCTCCCCAGTTCTAGTACTGGAGTTATAACTATTCACCTTCAATACTGCACTCAAATTTTCCTGCACCTGATTAACACATCACACTTATTATTAAAAACGAAAGGAATAGATCAGTGCCCTGCAATTCCCTGGGAGCAGTTCACACTGCAGACTTGACTGCAGCCAAAAACAGACTCAAGAGGCAGAATGGCAGCAGTCAGTTCAGACACAAAACGAATGGTACTCCAGGCTTTATTTTTGGAGGAGATTTTCAGGGTTCTGATACTATTTCCTCCATGCTGGAGAGTCCAAGGGCAGACAAAAGTCAGGTAAAAAGTTATTCAAAAGTCAGACTTCTGTTAAATGGAAACTCTGTCCCTCCAGGGAATACCTTAAAAGGAGAGAGAGGTGGCAGCATGGAGAGAAATTCCAGAGATGAAGGGATAGGCAGCTGAAGGTTGTTTGGAATCCAGGATCAAATAAAGTCAGGTGTGCCAAAGACCAGACTTGAAGGACCACAAAAATGTCAGAAGGTTGTAGGTTGGAGAAGAATACAAGAAAAGGGAGAGAATCTGTGTTAATTTTTGAATACTCTGTAGGTTCCAGATATTTGGATTAAAATAAAGTATCAATATAACAAATTACTTTTGAAGCTATGAAGTAGTAATAATTTGTTTTTTTTTAAAAAAAGTAACAACGTTTTTGAGAATCAATGTTGCAACAGTTATTCATATCTATTCTTAGCATCAAAACTTGACTTATGCCATAAGTCAAGTTAACTAGAACAATATTCAGCTTAGAACACAGGCACACAAAGGCATAGGTTTCTTCCCTTATGTGATTAATGAAGATTTACACATGGCCAGCAACACCTGGATAGGCACGAGTAACATAAGAATTACAAAAGAAAATTACATAACTGAACTAGAAATAAGTGCAATTAAACATGGAGATAATAACTTTCCAGGTGATGTCATCAAATGCTCATTTAATGAGGAAGACAGCATTTTCTGTTGAAAAATAACAGCAAGCGAGATCATTTAAATTTTCCACAGCACGTGTTGACCATTCCTGGTTTGATGGAGGTTACATTCTCTCAAAAGAAAATGCAGCCGAGACGAGGAGACACCTATGTCATGATATTTCAATTTAATCTATTAACCATGTCGATACCCTCCAAAATGAGACCAGTGGTCGAGATAATGGACAAGTTGTGTCCTAATGCACATTTAGCTTAAATTAGTTGAAAGTACTTTGTTAATGATACTCTCAGAAGAATGATAGATTATTACTAATTCAGTGCATTGCCTGTACTATTCAGCATTTCATAGTTTGTTCTTCTGAACTTTTCATTATAGGCTTAAAAGAATGTTAACAATTTTCATACACACGCAAGTCTTGTGATTGTTTCAATCTTACTTGAAGTTGGAATGCATAGGAAAATTCTTTTAAGAATTAATTCCTAAAATTTCAAGGAAGCCAAAAAAATTATGAAAATATACTTCAAAAGGAATTTCAAAGAACCGTTTATTATTAATTTATTGGAGCACATGACCAAAGATTTTCTTACATTTCAAAGAAAGATAACATTTCCAAGGTTTGAGAAGTTCAGACTATTCATTGATCAATTTAGAATTCAAAAACTGAAATAATCTAGTTAAACAACTTAGAACAAACCCCAAAATGTAAGTGCAACAATCTATGCAAAGATTATACAAGATGGATTCCTTATTCTACTGGCACCAAATCTTTATAAACATTATTGAAAAAGCACATCTTACATGAATAAATATTTTACAATGATGGCTGCCCAATGTTGCAAATACATCAAGATGTTGTTTTAATGGTTAACTCTTGATTTCTGATTAGTTAGACTCCCGACAGTATGGAAACTGGAGCACCCGGAGGAAACTCATGCAGACAAGGGGAGAACGTGCAAACACCGCACAGACAGTTGCCTGAGGCAGGAATCGAACACTGGTCTCTGGCGCTGTGAGGCAGCAGTGCTAACCACTTTGCCACCGTGCCGCACATAAACGATTAGCCAAATAATGCGTTCAGTTCATTTCTAGTGACCATGTAACACTGATTACATGGTCTTCTAAATGCAAAGGGGATCTTTCCCTCCTTATGACCTTATGAACTCAGGGGGTTTTGCCCAAATGATCCACCTTGGTCTTGTGGAACTGTTGGCTATCACTTCCCAGCTTTTTAGCACAGCCTGTGGCTATGGATTGCAATGGTGGCTCTGATTCTTCAACGCTGTTCCTACCAAATTCTGTTCCAATTCTTGGCAGCTACTCATCTCTCTCTCTACTAACTCTCTTGGAGGCTCCTCAAGCTCAGGGGTCCTGCCAGTTGGTCCGTGTTGCTCTTCCTCTTCTCTGACCAGCATCAGAAACTTCCTACTCAAGTGCTGTGGAAATCCTGATGCATGAACATGCCCACAAAGTTTAAACCTTTGCTGGGTAATTCCTCTGTGCTCTCCGGCTGGAGGCAAAGACTTTGGATGAAATTCTGCAGAACTCACCTGGGTAGTTATCCAGCAACTGTTAGATTAATACCTGGATAATTCCATAACTGACTCCTCAACCTGATTACCTTTCCAAACCAGAACGGGAATACCTTCCAACCTGTCTAGTTCCCTATTCCTCCCAGCCACCTGACTGCCTTCCAAACTGGCTCGATTACCCCCTGACCTGACACATCTACCCCACATCTCTCCCAGCAATTAAGTCTGCATACCCATACTAACTTGACTACATCTCTGGATTCACCCCATTCATGTTGCCCTTTTGCTTTCACATCTACCCATTTATTTGCCTATTTACCTCACCTAGTGAATAGATTAGTGACTAAACTAAAGATGAACCTTTAAACATACAACAAGCTAGTGCTGCAAAAGGGAGTCATGTCCTCGTACCCCCTGAATCTACCCCAGTCTGAGTTTCAGAGCAGCAGTAATAATTCAATAATGATAACATTTAGGATTATGTCAACTGACAGTTATTGAAAATGCATGCTTTTTCTAACTTTCTATTTGCTAACTCAGTTTTCGAATCAATTTTTAAATGTCAGGCAATTTCAACAACGATTTCAAAACGATTCTGCAGACCTTAGTCATCCTTTACAAGTCTTACATGGATTGTAAAAATTTCTAACTTGCAGATGCAAAGTAAAGCTCCTGTTTCAGCAAAATTGAGACTGTTTAACTCCATGCTTAACTCAATAGCCACTTGATTTGAGCTCCCCTCTGTAAAGGTTCCATCATACACCATTCCTTAAAACTCAGAAATATAGGTTCTGTTGGAAATGGTCATGAGGCTTCTGAATCTGGGTTCTCAGCACCACAACTGTGGAGTCTCATGACTCCCATCTATTCTCAGCCTATGAGTCTAGGAGCTACAACGGTGTCAGAACAACCATACATTTCACTGTCTTTGGGTGGAACCTTCCCAGGTTCAGAGGTATAGAGCTGTACAGCATGGAAACAGACCCTTTGGTCCAACTCATCCATGTTAACCAAATGTCCTAAATTAATCTAGTCCCATTTATCAGATTTTGGCCCATATCTCTCCAAACTCTAGAGATAACAAATGCTGGAATCAGTGGGTCAGACAGCTTCTCCTCTCTCCATGGATGCCGTCCGACCCACTGTGATCTCTGGCGTTGGTTGTTTTCAGCATCAGCAGTAATTTGCTCCGTCTCAACCCTTCCTATTCATATACTCATCCAGATATCTTTAAAATTTTGCAATTGTACCAGCCTCTACTTCTTCTGGCAGCTCATTCCATACATGCACCACCCTCTGTGTCAAAGTTGCTCCTTGAAGACTTTCCTCTCTCACCTTAAGCCTATCCCCTCTAGTTTTGGGCTCTGCAACCCTGACGAAAAGACTTTGGCTATTCACCCAATCTATACCCCTCATGATTTTGCAAACTTCTGCAAGGCCACACTTCAGTGTCCAGTGCTCTTCGGAATAGTTCCAGCCTATTCATCTTCTCCCTATAGCTCAAACCCTCCACGCTCGCAACATTCTTGTAAATAGATTCTGAACCCTATACTTCCTATTGCAGAGACCAGAATTGCACACAGTATTCCAAAAGTGACCTAACCAATGTCCTATACAGCCGCAACATGACCTCCCAACTCCTATACTCAATGCTTTGACTAATAAAGGAAAGCATACCAAATACCTTCTTCACAATCCTGTCTGTCGACCTACAACTCTACTTTCAAGTAACTATGAACCTGCATTCCAAGGTCTCTTTGCTTAGCAACATTCCCCAGGAGCTTACCACACAAGTTTTGCCCTGATCTACCTTTCCAATTGCAGCACGTCACATCTATCTAAATTAAACTCCACCTGCCACTCCTCAGCCCATTGGCCCATCTGATTAAGAACCCATTGTGCTCTGAGGTAACTTTGCTCATTATCCACTACACCACAATTTTTGGTGTCAACTGCAAACTTACTAACCATACCTCCTATGTTCACATCTAAATAATTTATATGAATGACAAAAGGAGTAGACCCAGCACTGATCCTTGTGGCACACCACTGGGAACAGTCCTCCAGTCTGAAAAGCAACCCTCCTCCACTACCCTGTCGCATTTCTTCAAGCCATTTCAGTATCCCAAAGGCTATTTCTCCCTTTATTTCCTGTGGTCTGACCTTGCTAACGAGTCTAGTGTGTGGAAACTTGTGAAATGTCTTAAGTTGTTAAGTGAGATTCATGGTGCCTCGTCCACCATCACCTGCAGTGACACTTCTAATAAATCTTCCACTCTTCCAAATTAATTGTGTAACCAAGCTCTTTGATGCCTCCTCATTCAATTAAGAGACACATGTGGAAATGCTCACCCCCTTGGCCACCTTCCGGTGTTTATGCCACTGTCGCCATATTTAAAGCCAAGTTGCACAGCAAGCTAGCAACAACGCTTCACTTACTGGAGATCCACCATTATATTTGAAGACACGGCCCAGAAAGCAAAGCCATCCTTCAATTCAGGCCAAGGACATTGAGCTGTTGGTGATTGGAAAAGCGAGTCATTTCTTTTCCTGGATAGGAAGCAACCGCAAAACACAGCCAGCCTGAATACAAACAATAGGCCAGGTCACTATGTCTCAAAAAGGAACACACTGCAGTGCAGGATGTGGTCAGTGGTCTTCTGCACTACCAAGATATGTGCCATTAATCTCTGCTACCCTTCACTCACAGGGTACCACTCACTAACTCTGCCATTTCACACATCTCTCACCGAAACTCATGAACTACAGTATTTTATTCATGATGTGCATCCAATGGCTCCCATCCACATCATCCTCCCAAACCAGTAAATATTCCCACCCTTTACACTTCTTTCTTACTTATTGCAAAGTTCTCACTATCACTCCTGCATCTCCATGATCACGAACTTTATTTCAATGCACTTCCAACATAGCTCAATCCTCCTTTAGTTTAACTGCTCAAGAACAACAAGACCCACGGATAGGTGAATAGCCATGGTCTTTTACACAGGGTAGAGGAGTCCAAAACTAGAGGGCATAGTTTAAAGCTGAGAGGGGAAGACTTTAAAAAAAAAGGGACTTGAAGGGAAACTTTCAAATGCAGAGAGATGTACAGAACAAGCTGCCAGAGCTGGAAGAGGCGGGTACAATTAAACCATTTAAAAAGCTGCTGGATGGGTACACGAATAGGAAGGATTGGGAGGGAAATGGGCCAAATTATGGCAAATGGGACTATGAACAGCTTAGGATATCTTGCCGGCACGGACAGCTTGGACCAAAGAGTCTGTCTCCATGCTTTACAAGCCTATGACTCTATACATACATAACCTTTTCAGTACCTCTATTTCCATTCATACATTAAACATTTGAAATAAACGTAACTTAGCACCCTGAAGTTTATTGTGAAAGTGAAAACATTAGTGACTTTCCAAAATTGCTAAACAGACATCAAAATAGCTATTCAGTGAATAGAATGTGCAGCCTTAAATATACTCAGCATACATAAAAATCTCACCTGGTGCTTGTGCAGTCTTTTTTTCTTCCACCCAATTGTAATAAGCCGAATAATCCCCATTGCTAGGCAAGTAGATCCAGGGGCCTACAATCCCTATATTGGTTTCTCCATTGTTGTCATCACAGATCCATCTACCAGAGAGATATGTAGTTCTCCTTGCCTCTGCCAGCTCACTCACAGTACTAGAAGTCATACCACTGTCAGATTCAAATGTTGCATCTGCTGGATCCCTTGCAAAACCAAGAAAAAAAACAGAACCATGTTATCTATATGAACTGAACATATTACAATCCCTAACTAATTTGATGACTGTGCTGTATCAGAAAAGGTGGAAGTTAAATAAAAATTCACAGGATATATATGTCAGCAAATCTGGAAAAAGGTCAATGCTAAGTACAATATATCTTCCTACAAAAAGGTTTCGAAACACAAATTAACATTTTGTCCTAACAATCAACAACGCAATTTAGTAAATAGAGTTCCCACGCAATTTATTTAGATCAAATATTAAATCATCACTAACTAGCTTTAACAAGTTATTTCCAAAAATTCAAACAATTAATCCAACATTTGTAGTATAATTGGCCCTACCAAATAATCAATTTTACCCATGCAATCTTGGTTGGTACTTTGCTACATGGAGAAATATTTTAAAAAGTGGCATAGTTATCCAAAACCAAATTCAATCATCTACCAATTAACAAAATACTGGGAAACAGCTGATTCTACTATTGTGTGAAGTTAAAATAGAGTGAAGAAAGAAAAAGTATTTTCTCCTCTGTACTCGGTTTAAAGTTAAAAAAAATCACAACACTAGGTTATAGTCCAACAGGTTTAACTGGAAGCACATTAGCTTTTGGAGCGCCATTACAACCACCTGAAGAAGCGACGCTCCGAAAACTAGTGTGTTTCCAATTAAACCTGTTGGACTATAACCGAGTGTTGTATGATTTTTAACTTTGTACACCCCAGTCCAACACCGGCATCTCCAAATCATGAGTACTCTGTTTAGACCTGCAGCCCTCCTGACTGAAGAATACTTTGGCGAGCTGAAAAAGTAGTGTTCGCCTTTAGGTTGCAAAATAATCTCGATCAAGCCATTTAAATAGCTACATATCCTCTTTGAAGCTGGAATTGGTTGCTACAACATTTTTGTTAAATAAATATCATTTAAGATGCATCTGGACAGATGCACGAGTAGGTGGGGAGCAGAGGGATACAAATGCTTAGAAATTGACCGACAGGTTTAGACAGTACATTTGGATCGGCTCAGGCTTGGAGGGCCGAAGGGCCTGTTCCTGGGCTGTAAATTTTCTTTGTTCTTTAATTCAACATTTTATAAATTTATTGCTTCATTGAATAAACTGCAGAAAACATGTGTCTTGATATTAAATGTCAGGAAGTAAACATCTTTAATTATCTAATTTTTCTTTTAAATGATCCATACCTCATTCCTATTTTCACTTCTTGTAGTGGGAAAATCAGACGTGTCAGTTCAAGGACATGTTTCCAGCGGTTGCGGGCGAGGTGTTCTTGTCGATTCCAGAACTCGACATTTTTCTTCTCAACCAAATCACCAAGTTTACGGATGAGTCTCTGAATTTTGTCTTTTTTTTCCTGATGCCGTTGGGCCCGACGTTGTAACTTTTGGTTGTCTTCCTGATTTTTACATACTAATTCCTTCTCTAAATTTAGCAACAAATTTAGAAGTTAGTAGCACTACTTTCTTTGTCATCTTCCAAACATTAAATTTCAATAATTTGTTTGCAATTTTCCAGTTACGCCTCCAGACCTTGGTCAATGTGGTTTTAAACCACATGTGCCAAAGCAATTCAGGTTACTTTCTTTCCAATTTGCTTCCCTAATTCAAGGCTGACATATGATAAGAGCTCCTTTAGAACAGGCTTCTTTTTAAACTTGGAAAAGAAATGAAATTTCTGATGTCTGTATAGCAAAATAATGTGCTGATCTTTTTCAGGATTTTTTTCTCCAAGCTTAAAGAGTATGTACGACATAACTGTTTCATTATCCGACGTATAACAAAAGGAAATATTGACCATTATTATGTCTCCTTGTTATTGTTTTCCCATTATAAATAGAATGTTCAAGAGTCTGGCAGAAAGCACTTGTTTATAATGTTTCCTTGTGTACCAACTGTCACGCTTACAGCATATACCCATGAACACAGGATGATAGGCATTTTAACTTTTTAAAATGCAGCAAGGAATATGGACAATTTTCACTTGTCCCATGATGGCGTCCAGAGTGGTAAGGGAGTTTGCACTTTCTGTATAGACAGTTCAATGAAGAGTCATTAAAATCTAAATGTCAACATGGAGCATTTGATTTCACCAACACCACCACCTATAGATGTTCAGCCACAACCACAAATGATAACACATCTCCCACCTCCCATTACCTTAAAAAAAAACGAGGGAGAGAGAAACACTTCAAGCCTGTCGCATTTTCACCTTAACGTGGCCAAATAGATTTTTTTTTATTATTATGTAGGTGTCATTAGATGAGTTAGCATTTATTGTCCATAACATATTGCCCTAAGACTGAGTGGCTTGCTAGGCAATTTCAGAGGCCAGTTAAGAGAGTCAACCACATTGCTCTGGGTCTAGAGTAACAGATTTCCTTCTGCAAAATAAAAAAAGGACATATATGAACCAGATGGGTTTTAACAATATTCTGCCACGGTCACCAATAGAATAGGTTTTAATCTCAGATTTTCTTTTTAAACTGATTTCAAATTTCACTACTTTCTATGTTGAGATACAAATAAATGTCCCAAATATTAGGTACTCTGAATTAAGAGTCTAGTGACATTGCCACAGCACAGCCTCAACTATAACTCGGTAAATCTTTTAAACACACCTTTGCTAGACAAAGAGCAGGAAAGTCTCTTGGTCAGTAATGCTTGAGGCTAAGTGGCAAGACAATGCGGACTTCTTTTAGGAAACTTTAGCACACAAAACAAACACAAGATTTGCTTTATTTGGAATGTAATTTCCTTTCAAGTAAATCAAAATAGCCAGTAAAAGTTTTGAAAATTAAGTGGATTATTTAAGTTGAGCTATGTTAAATTCTGATATAGTTGAAAATTTAAAAGGAGGAACATTTAAAAAAAATAGAAAATTCAAAGCAATATTCAAAAAAGTACTCAGCACTCAAAGAAGGTTATTTGATTAATTAATATTCCAGAACAAAGAGAAAGCTTGTTAAGACTTTGGAAAATAGCTAAGGGCAGATGTCAAAAATCAAGCAAACTAACCTTTTCCTGTTCCTTAAATGTCTTCTGCACTTATTTTATCTTAAACTCCCTCTAATTTTTTTTTTCCCAGCAGGCTGTTATCTTTTCATTTCCAAAATACATATTAACTTTACGTCTCATGTAATACATTTCTTCACACTATCCTTCAAGGACTCCCAATTTCATTTCCATAACAGCTATCAGTGCTCTTAATAGATATTAAATGCCATAGACTTAAATGATCTGGGCACAGTAGCACCTCAAACTCTACACTGCCCCTTCTATTGTTCAGACTCAAAAGAAGGTGCATATTCCCACAGACTACATCCATAAGATTTTTACATGTCTCCTACCAAACCAAAGTGTCATTTTCTTATGGATTGTGGAACTAAGCTATAAAATTCAGTACCTAAATAAACAGAACTAGAGGATTTCAGAGCTTGGGTTGGTACAATACTTTAAACCATGGAGACAAAAGCATGAGGTCAAATGAGGTAAAGAAAATAAATACATTCAAAAATGGTAGGGATAGGACAAATAATGCAATGGAAAAAGATGGACAGTGCAGCAGCCTAAGTAGACAAATAATTTAGAGGTTCTTAGTTCATCACATGCCATGGAATTGAATTCCATGAATCTGATAGTTTGTCAGGAGTATCTCAGTAAATCAACATGGATCAAAATGTCTGGCTAAAAACAGTTGTAAAGGCTTTAACTCTATCTTCCGCATTTACAAATTAAACCTCTTCCTGTCATTACTTAATTTATTGTTCACTATTATTCAAGGCTGCTGATCTACTTGTTGGGGTATTGCTTAACTATCAGTAGCAAGCTGCTCCTGCTGTTTAGCATGCATTTTTGTGTTGGAGTTTCCAAGAGTTGGCTCATTTTTAGATACACTTGGTGTTGCTCTGACTATTGTCTTCTACAATCATCAGTGAACCTAGCTGATACCCCAACTGGATGGTTACGGATATGCCAGGCAAATAGGTTATGGATGCTGGTTTAATGTAGTTCTGCTGCTGTTGCTCACAGACCTCATGGAAGCCCACGTTCAATGGCTACATCTGTCCCATTTAGCACTGATTATGTTACAGCACAATGCAGAGCATTCTCAACCGATCAATTTTGGCACTTACACACAACTCTGCAATATGTAGAACGGTGAGGGTGATGTTAAAGTTATTTTTTCCATTGCGTTGGTTTTCACACGAATGATGGCAGGAACAGTGTGGCAGCTATGTCCTTCATAGCTCAGCCAATGCATCCAGTTGCAATATATCTGAGCCAGGCTTGCCAATGGAATTTTAAGTCTCCACATTTTTGCTCATTTTCTGTGCCATTGTGATTATCAATGCTTCCTTCAAGTGAGGTTCAACAATGGAAAGAGTGCGGATTCATCAAATGGGGGAGTACAGATGGTAACCAGGTTGTTTCCTGGTCTATAACTGCTCTTATGCAAATGAGATTCCATGAGATTTGGAGTCAATGATGAGGACTAGTAGGGCCACTCCCTTCTCTGTTGAAGGTGTTAGCTGAAAAGGTTCGGTTCAGAGAGAATAATTGTCAGACTGTTACTAGACTAATCCATGGATGGCAGCTCCCAATTTTGGTTCATCTCACTAAAATGCGAAGATGTACTTTGTAGAGTTTGCTGGGCTCATATATTTGTGATATCACGTCTTTGTCATCTGTGTGCCTTGGTAAATCGGGTGGTCAACAAGTTTTATTCTTATCCTTTGAAAAGGACGTCTTGTGCAATAAGTGATTTGCTAAGCCATTCCAAATAGTAATTCACAATCAACCACATTGGAGTCAGACACAGTGAGAAGGTAGAATGTTTCCTTCTCTACAGACATTGTTCTCCAAAAACAAACAAACAGTCATGTTCCAAGGCAAGCTGTGCCAGTATGGCTACAACACTGGCATCTACTCAAAGTGGAGGACCGCAGAGGCATTTATTACCCTCAAAGGGCAAAACCAACTAGCCCATTTTATTCCTGATCATGATAAAAATCATGAAAAAATGTCACTGACAGTGCTATCACACCACACTTCATCAGGCCACATCTGATGCCCAGACTGGCTTTCACCAGAGACACCCAGCTCCTGACCTGATTACAACTTTGGTTCAAAATTGGACAAAACAGCTCAACTCCAGAGATAAGGCAAGTGTCAACGCACTTGATATCAAAGCAACTTCTTTTTAAACCATGTATGACATCAAATAAACCCCAGCAAAACTACAGTCAATGGAAATCACACAAAAAACAATTTACTGAGTAAAGTCATATCTAGCATAAAAAGAAGCCAATCAAGGTAGCATCACTCACATTGCATGAAAAAAAAGGATGTTTCTAACAATCTGGTAGTTTCCTAATCAGCATGTTGATTCTAGTTTTTAATCACTTAAATCAATTGAAGTTAAATTTTTCAGATGCTATGGTGGAACTGGAACTCATATCACTATCATTAGTTCAGGCATTTGAATTACGAGGTCAGTTAACACACCACTACACTACAGGTGTAATGGACCAGTTGCATTCCTCTGCAATCTCACACTATAGAAAATTGCACTGTAGAAGACTGCTAATAGGAAATCTCTATACCCTTTCAGGGGACAAGTTCGCATTATGCAAACAACTTTCACAATTCGTCAACCACGTTTTAGCCAATTCACACTGACGAAACACACGTCATAGCAGTACAACCTGTACAGTCATAAACATGGTAAAACAGCTGTCCACATATTTTGTTGAAGTTTGCATTCCTTGAACTGCAGAGAACAGAGGTGAGTTGTGCCAGACAGTAATTCCATCATGACAGCATATCATAGTTTTAATTATTGATACAATATCAAATGTTAAGATGAGGATATATCTGAACAGTTTAGCAGCTGCAGAAATGTGGTAAACAGAGGGAAAAAGGCTAATATGGCTGAGAATTCACAATAAGTAGTGAATTGGTACAGAATGTTTCTCTACTGGCAACACCCAAAAGTAATATTGTTCAGAATGGGAATCAAATACAGAGGAACCTTGATTATCCGAATAACAATTATCCGAAAATCGGATTATCCAAAAGGAGATCGAGGTCCCAATGGAAACATTACACCAAAGACATGTTTCCAACAGTGATCGCGTCTTTTGTATACAGTGATAAAACAGGCACCATCTCCAAATGACTGACCTCCTGCCCGCTCTCTCTCTCTCCAGACTTTCACTGGAGTTCTACAGAGGGGTGTACCCTAACGCCACCCCTTCCCTAACTAATCTCTTCAACATTGTCCTGTACAGGGCAAATGTGGAACCTGTCAAAATGTTGCAGTAAAAAGCTGTGGCTGTGTGTCTGGTATTTTAAGACTTAACCCCCCAAACGCAGCAGCAGCCTTGCTGTTTGTGTCCAGTCCAGCTGCCCCAGAGATGGGGCGGTGTTGGATGGGGTTTGGGGGGGGGGGGGGGGGGCAGCCTTTTGCACGCTGTGTGCTGCTGCGAGTCTCCTGAACAGGAAGCAGACGTTAAAAACGCCGAGCCTTCGAGGAAAGGCATTTAAAAATAACCGAACGAAGTAGTGCCTGCCCATCACGTTCAGATAAAATCGAGGTTCCCCTGTAGTGGGCAGACAGAGATGCAAGAGTTTTTTTAATCTCTGTATGGTAACAACGAGGCCCTGTAAAATAAAAGAGCCAATGAGTGGGTATATGAATACCAAGCAAGAGATAACAGATTGACATTAAGGAAGTATAGGAAGAAAATGAACAAAAGGAGAAAGAACAAATAAATTGAGCTGGAGTTGACATCAATAAGGAAGAAAAGTGACTGAAGCTGTGAAGATAATTGATCAGACACAGTTATGTTAATTGGGTGAAGTGGTAATACAAAGATGAGAAAAGCATGCAAAACTTATAAAATAGGCATCAACTGTAGTAGTGTGTGTTCAATTCATGGAGTTGAGGAACCATATTAAGGGCTTGGTTAGAACATAAAAGCATTAACTGAAATTGCATCAGAAATGAGTAAGTTCAATTCTATGGAGACCAAAGAAGCTGAGATTCTTCTGAGCAACAAAGGTGTGGTGGTTTGATAAAACTGTTCAAAACCATGAGTGGCTTTGATAAATAAAGATAAATTGTTTCTGTGGCAGAAGGACCTCTCACTGGATCTAAGGTAATTGGCAAAAAAAAAGTGACAGGATTAAAACCATTTAGAAAAAACACTAGGATCCAGAATCAAGTACCAACAATATGGTAAAATATCCAAAACAGAACTGAATAAAAACTTTTAAAGGAAAACAAAACAAGATTTTGGGGAAAGAGCGGGGGAGAGGATTAATTGGTAGCTTTATTGAAAGCCAGCACAGACAGGATAAGCTGTCTTCTGTAAATGCAACTGGCACAATCATGACCCAGGAATACAGCAGGATACAAGACGGGATGAATGATAAGCCTAATTTCACGGTTTCTAATCTAAACTATGAATGATTAAATCTTAAATCTAGATCATAAGACCATAAGACATAGGAGCAGAAATTAGGCCATTCAGCCCATCAAGTCTGCCCCACTATTCAATCATGGCTGATAGGTTTCTCAACCCCATTCTCCCTGCTTGATCCCCTTGATAATCAAGAACCTATCTCAGTCTTAAATCTACTCAATGACCTGGCCTCCACAGCCTTCTGTGGCAATGAATTCCATAGATTCACCACTCTCTGGCTGAATAAGGTTCTCCTTATCTCCGTTTTAAAAAAGTCTTCTCTTTACTCTAAGGCTGTGCTCTCGGGCCCTAGTCTCTCCTACCAACAGAAACATCTTCCCAACACATACTCTGTCCAGGCCATTCTGTACTCAGTATTCTGTATTTTTCAAATTAGATTTCCCACCCAATCTTCTAATCTCCATTGAATATTGACTTAGAGTCCTCAAATGTTCCTCATAAATTAAGCTTTTCATTCCTAGGACCATTCTCGTGAACCTCCTCTGAATCCAATCCAGGGCCAGTATATCCATCCTATGATATGGGGCCCAAAACTGCACACGCACTAGTCGAACTGTGATCTGACCAGAGCCTTATAGAGCTTCAGAAGTACATCCTGCTTTTATATGGATATTCATAAAGCTATTTCCCATTTAGTAAATAATTAAGATAAATTTCTAATTATCTTGTGCAGTTACAAAAAGTGTAAAGCTTACAAATAATAAAATCCAGCCACCAAAAACTTGACAATAATTGTTGAGAATTCCACTCACCTTCCTAATTACATCAATTTCATTTCTTAGCAACTATTGCATTGAGGCCTATTGTTATGTATATCAAGAACCAATAGCTAAGTAAGTGACACACAAATTTTCAGAGGCAAAGTACTGTTCATCCAAGTAAATGACTCTAAACACAAAACTACAGAAATAACAAACATGTAAAAGACCCAAGTATAAGTGACCTTACAACAAGAATAGCCCTTTTTGCTGTTATTTTGACATTCAGAACATTAATGAATGATTTGTGCGAGGATAGCACATTAGCAGAAATGCACTGCAGAAAGATACAATGCAAACTTCTATTAGCAATTTTGCACTTGAGTTTTCTATATTCAGTTATGCCAAGCATCTGATCATATATTAATACGAGAACATCCTGAATGTCAGCAGGAATGGTAGATTAGAGGCACATTAACCTGGTTACCTGCATGCACTCCCACGACTGATTATACATATAACTGACAAGCATCTTTGAGCAGCAAGTATAGGTGCACAGCCTCAACCAAAGAAAAGTGCATAGTGAGCTAGAAAGTAGAAATGAGGATCAACACTATATTTTGGATCAATAATTCGATAACCCATTCACAAATATCTTAAGTAATTTTTAAAGCAATTTTCACTAAGCTTCTCTACCTCTTTGGACTTCCGCATTCCCACAACATATTGCATCCTTTAGCTGTTCAATCCTGATTTTGCACGACATAATCTTCCATTTCTGAAAATAAAGATAGAATTTATTACTTGACAGCTCAAGTATACAAAGGAAACAAATAAAATCAAATTTCTAATTGCTCAACCTCCCTAAAGATCAATTGCCTTTTTCTAAAGCTGAAGTGAATTAGAATATATTTTCTGTTGCTGACATTCAGAGATTTGGGCTAGATATACAGGAATCTGCTATGTAATGACCCTGTAAGTTGCATGCTAAAATAATAACAAAAATTGCTAACAAAACTCAGCAAGTCAGCCAGCAACTGTGGAGAGAAACAGAGCCAGTGTTTCAAACTTTAACTCTCTGCAGTTGCTGTCTGCGCTTTGCCAACTGTTTTTATTCTTATTTCAGGTTTCCAGTGTCTACAGTACTTCACTTTCAAACTTGTAAAGCTGTGTAACTCAAGATTTAATTAACTCAATTAATTAATCTGGAGCACCACAACTGGCACTAGTATTGTTTTTGTTTTGGCATTTTGACCTATTAATATTTGTGGAAATCACAATTTAGAGAAGCTAGTTGTTGACTATGAGACTTGGAGTGGAATCCAGGGGTGGTAATAGTAAAAATCTTCAAGGGTATCCGAACTATGACGACAATGAGTGTTGGGATCCGGGAATAGAAATTTACGAATATTGAACCTGCTAAAAAATAACTATCGAAAGGCAAACAAATTATAAAATTTGTAACCATAACCCCTAATTAGAATTCTGAATGCAGTTGTGCATTGGGACAAAAGTGGGGGATAGGTAGGGTATAGGCTTGCTCGCTGAGCTGTCGGTTTGATATCCAGACGTTTCGTCATCTGGCTCGGTAACATTATCAGTGGTGACCTCCAAGTGAAGCGAAGCTGTTGTCTCCTGCTTTCTATTTATATCTTTCTCCTGGATGGGGTTCCTCTGGTTTGTGGTGATGTCATTTCGTGCTCGTTTTCAGATGCGTTGATAGATGGTATCTAGATCTATGTGTTTGTTTATGGCGTTGTGGTTGGAGTGCCAGGCCTCTAGGAATTCTCTGGCATGTCTTTGCTTAGCCTGTCCCAGGATAGATGTGCTGCCCCAGTCAAAATGGTGGTTTTTGTCATCCATGTGTAGGGCTACGAGGGAGAGAGGATCGTGTCTTTTTGTGGCTAGCTGGTGTTCGTGTATCCTGGTGGCTAACCTTTTTCCTGTTTGTCCTACGTAGTGTTTGTGGCAGTCCTTGCATGGAATTTTGTAGATGACGTCGGT
>NC_057719.1:47902051-47969331 GCF_004010195.1 Chiloscyllium plagiosum
CTCAGGATATACTGCTGCAGTGTCCTCTTCTCAACGAATGGCCTCCTTCCCATCTCGTTGCTCAGAAGTGAATCATCAGCATTTAGTTGCATTCTTAGTACCTCTCCTAATTAAGCAATCTATGCCATCTGAATCACAACATTGGTAACATCCAGCATCAGGCTGACAAAAGACAAAGAATTCACACATGTAGATGCTCGACAATGTTCATTTCCAAGAAAAAAAAGAGAGATTCACTTCCTGTGTTTACTTTCAATAGTTCCACCTTCAACAAGATACCATCTTTTTTTAAGTATGGGGTTCTCTCCATTAAAATTTCAAGGTATAATAGCATGCCTGAATAATAAAAACCGCTTCAAATCCAGCTGTCCAAAAACAAGACACTTTTATAACTTCCATACATCAACTGAAGAGTGAAATCAAAGAAATCAATTCAGCTAGGTACCCCATTGGTGCAGTGTGGTTCCAAACTAGTTACTGGCCTCACACACTCCTCTAGCACATACTCCAAAGGACACTAACCCAGCAAGCTTGATCTGACCGCCCAACTCAAAAATTGATAATACTCAAAATCCGGTACAGGTTTGGTCCAGAGGTTGCTAAATCTGAGGTGCTGTTCCTGCACATCGAAATCCT
The DNA here is from genome assembly GCF_004010195.1 of Chiloscyllium plagiosum. Classification (NCBI taxonomy): domain Eukaryota; kingdom Metazoa; phylum Chordata; class Chondrichthyes; order Orectolobiformes; family Hemiscylliidae; genus Chiloscyllium; species Chiloscyllium plagiosum. Next base: position 47,902,688 of record NC_057719.1, read on the forward strand.
TTTGATTTTAGAGGTGGATACGAACACTGATCCAGTAATCTGAATAAATACACACATTAAACAATGCAGTTGTTACTATGTACTAAAAAGACATACAAAAACTCACCAGCTGATCAGATTTCCACTTGCCTTCAATAGCTTTTATAACTCTGCAAAACAATAAACAGAACTGAGAGCATAATTGATTATGCAGAAGTACACAAAAAGCATTATCACACCAAATGCATTTTTGCTCAAATGTTCAACCTAAATGATCCTTGCAAAATTACAGCCACATATTCAAGTAAATTATGCATAAAATTAGAACATTAATTCTTACTGTTGCTGATATTTTTCCTTCTCATTCCTCAAGTGTTTTAACCGTTCCATCTTGTCAACATACCTGAGAGAAATCAAATGTCAGATTTCAATTCTTGTATTTTTGAGCAGCCAATGCAATTGCTGATTTAGTGCACAGCGTACAAAATGTTTATTTTTAAAGACAATCCAAAACCCTTCCACAGCACATTTTCAGGATACTCATTTAATTTTGGTCAACATTTTAGGTCAATTTAACCAAGAAGTTGTTATTACACACAAAAGGTTATACTAAATTTGGAAATTTGATTGAACCTTTTCCAAAATATAATGGAAACAAATACTAAATGAATCAGTTAATTTGTCACGTGAATTATAAACAATATATTTCATGATAATTACTATTGGAACTATTGTAGACCTAACTACTCCTGGACAGATAACCCTGCCAAAAATTCATCCTTGACTGGAAGAGCGGGGTGCTGGAAAAGCTCAGCCAGTCAGACAGCATCCAAAGACCAAGAGTCAATGTTCTGGGTATACGCCCATCTCATTCCTGATGAAGAGCTTATGCCCGAAACGTCGACTTTCCTGCTCCTCAAATGCTGTCTGACCAGCTGTGCTTTTCCAGCACCAAAGTCTTCGACTCTGATCTCCAGCATCTACAGTCCTCACTTTCTCCAATAATTCATCCTGGCTGTATATTTCAGCCTCTTATAAAAGTCAGATCACAATTACACATTCAGATTTAAGTAATGTTTTACAATACGTCCAAATGTTCAGAGCAAAATGGAGCTCTCAGTATACTACACAGCATGCAGTTATCTTTTGCCCTTTAGAGTATCATTGACAATAGGTTTGGAGATTTCAAGGCATATGGATATATGTTAAATCTCAGTCAGTCATTCAGATGGCCAGAGAGATAGGTCTATATATTTTGTAATAGTGCGAAATGAACTGCAATTTAAACAACAATTCTAGAGTAATGAAGGAACTCTACCATTCTCTAGTTGAAATAATTGGCAAGGTTGGGGAGAACCAAAGTTGTGCAAGGGCACAATTAGATTTAAAGTTAGAGAACTCTTCTTTCTGCAGTGAAAGGCTCATCAGCTATTGTAGAACTGACTGCACTTCTTTAAGAGAAATGGAAATGCTTTTTCTGCACAAGGGACAGATATCCTATCACATAAATGAGTCCATTTGTGATCTCCTCGAACAATCTGAATTGTTTAAAGGGATCACATAAAAACACTCAAGACCATCTTTTTCATTTCACCTAGGTTTGTGAAGTGCCTTAGGCCATTTCATGATATCGAAGCTATATCAACAAACTGTTGGTTTTCTCTAGCTTATCACCTCACCACCATATTGCATAGCTCAAGGTGGAACATGAAGTGTCTATTGTGTTTTACCCTACATGTGACTGAACATTTTAAATTTTGTGGCCAACTGGCACACTGTGTTGCTAAGATTGTACTCTATGGTCTATTTTTGACCATAAATTCTCTGGTCATTAATGTCTCTTGACCTCCACCCTGTCATCTGGCTTTCCTTTTTGGACTTATGACAATCTTTACTTCTTTCTCAATTGCTCAAAAGACTATCCCATTTCTAGCTTTTTGTTTACTTCTGACAATGGGTCACAGACCAGAAATATTAACTCACTTATCATTCCTCATAAATGCTGCCACACCTGCATACTAATTGTAGTATGTACTGCTTTTACTTAAATTTCCAATATCTGAAGCACTTTACTTTGGTATTCAAGACTATATCATGATGGATAAGGCATCACAAATATAAACAAGATGTTTGATACATCTGTGGTTCTTTGTCCATTTATCAGTTTTGTAAGTAACTGAAATTATGTGCAAAATGAACATTGCTATTAAAAGTAGTATTTTTTGTTGTTTGCAAGGAGTCTTTTAAAGGAAATTTATATAGTCTAAACAGACTTTCACTGATCTTTCAGAAATTACAAATTGCTTACAGCTTACATTGAACCCGTTTGGGGGTTGCAAAGAAAAATAGTGATCACCATTTGCCTATGTAACAATTGCCTTTTGAATTGTGGATTAGTGCTGCAGAGTACGCTCGAGACCAAATAAATGACTAAATGCAAGACGAAGTGAAATTATTTTTTGAGCTCAACATTACATTTGCCGGAAAAGCGCAGCAGGTCAGGCAGCATCCAAGGAGCAGGAGAATCGACGTTTCGGACATGAGCCCTTCTTCAGAGAAGAGCTTATGCCCGAAATGTCGATTCTCCTGCTCCTTGATTGCTGCCTGACCTGCTGCGCTTTTCCAGCAACGCATTTTCAGCTCTGATCTCCAGCATCTGCAGTCCTCACTTTCTCCTATTACATTATTTGCAACATGCAATCCTTTATAAATGCTGCAACAACCCTGAATAACCGGTGTAAACAAAATATAAAGGGTTAAGTAATCTATGTTTTCAACAAGATACTAAGGTGTAATCTCAAAAAGTAACATGCTCAGTTTAACTCTGTCAAAACATAGCGGCGAGTGGTCGGTCGTGATCCATCTTTTCCTTGTGTACTAACGAGGCAGCGGTTTTTTGCGTGCTTCTATTTCTAACAATTTAGCTCTACAATCTCATGGCGATTTCAGTTTGTATTCAAATTTGAAGAATAGTAAAACAAATAACGAAATTTACATATTCACAGTCTTTTCCCCTTCCACGAGAACCTAGAAACAGATAGTGATGCCCATTAGAGGCCTATACAATTTTAAACATCGACGCATTTCACAATACCCAAATCGTAATCTTTCGCCTGTTAGACTGCTGACGGAAAAAGGGTGGTAAGTAAAGTGATGAACCATACTTTCCCACAGCTACAGCCCAACAGATAACGCGTCAATAACTATTTTATGGAGCATTTGTTTAACACATCTTTAAGCATTTCCCCAACCGAGATGGCCTGAGTGACTTCATATTTTGTCTTTATATTGCCTTCCGGGCTGATTTGAAATCTTTGCACAGAAGTTAGGGTGGTGTGCCCGCTCATGTTAGTTTCAATGCTGGTAAACAATACCTCTCCGAGTTCCTACTATCGAAGTAAACGAATTCTCCGGCCAAGATGCATTTAGCGCAGGTAAGGCGCCTTCTGGCGGTGTTGCAGAGTGGGCAGCGCTCCACAGCCACGTAGAGGCCCTCGGCATCGTCCACCGAATCGAGCAGCGGCAGCAGTTGGTCGCGTGTCTGCCCGGGCCCGGCTCGTGTTATCTTACTCCGCTCCGTGGGAGACGCCATATTAAGAGCGCGCGGCCTTGTCAGGTGGTTTTGTTTAACCCGGGTGTATTATGGGAGACGTTTGTTGATCAGGTGACTCACACCCGGGATAAGGCGATTGGCAGGTGGGAGCTAAGCCCCGCCCATCGGGAACATCACAGCCTTGCATGTACTGAACTGTAGATTTTGAAAGGTAGGGCTTACGCTTCTTTACCATGGGATATAAATTTCTATTTTTTCTTCTGCCGCCCCATCACCAGCACTCGCTGATTAACAGTGGGTCATTGCCAACTTTTTGGAATTCAGAGTTTACTGGATTTAAACCAGTGACACACCAATTTTAAAATTAGATGCTACGGAACTTGAATTTGAAAAATCAAAACATGCTGTAGGGATGAACACCTCAAAAGATTAAATTTTAAGGTGATGCACTGTTCTTAATACACAAGTTATAGAGGTTTACAAAATTATGAGGGGCATGAATAGGATAAATAGACAAAGTCTTTTCCCCCGGGGGTCTAGAACTAGAGGGCATAGGTTTAGGGTGAAAGGGGAAAAGATTAAAAGGCATTTGGATGGGTATATGAATAGGAAGGGTTTGGAGGGATATGGACCAGGTGTTGGTAGGTGGGACTAGATTGGGTTGGGATATCTGGTCGGCATGGACGGGTTGGACCGAAGGGTCTGTTTCCATGCCGTTTATGTCTATGACTCTATAAGTGGGTGTGAATATGGGAGGTATGATTAGTAAGTTTGCTGACGACACCAAAATTGATAGCAGACAGTAAAGAAGGTTACGTGAGAGTACAAAGGGACATTAATCAGATGTAGTCATGCTTTGGAGACACCGGTGTTGGACTGGGGTGTACAAAGTTTAAAAATCACACAACACCAGGTTATAATCAAACCGATTATTTGGAAGCACTAGCTTTCAGAGTGCTGCTCCTGCATCAGGTGATTGTGGACAATTAGATCATTGAAGATACAGAATTTATAGCAGAAGTTTACAGTGTGATGTAACTCAAATTACATATTGAGAAAGACCCGGATTGTTTGTTAAGGCTGTCATCTTTTAGAATGACCATGTTGGTTTCAGTTCTTTCATATGTAAATTGCAAAACCTTTTTTAAAAGTTACATTCTCAAAGTGTACTTTAACAGTTGATGTCATGTCAGCCCAGATAAGGTATTGAAGATGTTAACTCCCTGTAAGGCTGTCTGTGCCACAATAGTCAGACTGATTCTAATCTAAAAAAAATGGATTTACAGTATCTTACATGGATTTATCCAGTTTGAGAAAAGTAAAATGTAATTCTGCAAGTACAAATTCACCCACAAACTTATATGTGTATGTATGCATGTGGGGGTGTGTGGTTGCGGGGAGGGGTGTGTGTGTGTGTGTGTGTGTGAGAGAATGTAAAGGCGTTTAAGTCAGTAAGAAAGAGTGAGTGAGTGAGTGAGTGAGTGTATGGGGTCACCTGTAGTGTGATGTGAATCCAAGGTCCCAGTTGAGGCCATCCCCATGGGTACTGAGCTTGGCTATCAGACTCTGCTCGCCCAGTTGTCATTGTTGCCTGTCCCAAAGTACGCCTTGGAGGACAGTCACCTGAAGGTCCGAGGTAGAACGTACCAGACTACTGAAGTGTTCTCCGACGGGGAGGGAGCACTCCTCTGTTGATTGTTCTGCGGTGTCCATTCATCCGTTGCCATAGCCTCTGCTTGGTCTCGCCAATATACTATGCTTTAGGGCATCCTTGCTTGCAGGAGAAAGTGAGGACTGCAGATGCTGGAGATCAAAGTTGAAACTTTATTGCTGGAACAGCACAGCAGGTCAGGCAGCATCCAGGGAACAGGAGATTCGACGTTTCGGGCACAGGCCCTTCTTCAGGAATGAGCAGAGAGTGTTCAGCAGGAGAAGACAAAAGGTAGGGAGGAGGGACTTGGAGGAGGGGCGTTGGAAATTTGATAGGTGGAAAGAGGTCAAGGTGAGGGTGATAGGTCGGAGTAGGATGGAGGTGGAGAGGTCAAGAAGACGACTGCAGGTCAGGAAGGCGGTGCCGGGCTGGAGGGATCCGGCTGAGACAAGGTGGGGGGAGGGGGGATGAAGAAACTGGTGAAGTCCAAGTTCATGCCCTGCGGTTGGAGGGTTCCCAGTCGGAAGATAAGACGCTCCTCCTCCGACCGTCGGGTTGTTGTGGTTTGGCGGTGGATGAGTCCAATGACCTGCATATCCTCGGTGGAGTGGGAGGGGGAGTTGATATGCTGTGCTACAGGTTGGTTGGGTTGGTTCGTCCGGGTGGCCCAGGGGTGCTCTCTGAATCGCTCCGCAAGTAGGCGGCCTGTCTCCCCAATATAGAGGAGGCCACACCGGCTGCAGCGGATGCAGTAGATGATGTGGGTGGAGGTGCAGGTGAATCTGTGGCGGATAGGCTCCAATCATCATATCCTGCCAACCAGACAAGAACTGAGTCGGTAGGTTCAGCATGGATTGTTCCATTGGTGGGGTTGGCGAATACATCTCCATACAAAATCTGGCCTATGGAACAAAGCTGTGCAGTGAGGTCATGGATACTGATACCTTTGTGGAACCTACCCTGGAATGCAGAGGAGAGGTACAGCACTTTCCATAGGGCAACATGGGTGCACATAGAGCAAACGATATTGGTATCGTCAAGAAATATTACAGATGTCTAGATCAGTCTGGTGGAATTGTGCAGAATTGTGCACCCAGTGAGGATGTCACATCTTGTGTTGTTCTGCATAGCTCATCCTGGTGCAGTAGTGTGACAACACTTCCCATAATGAGAAGGAGAATTCTGTCCAGAATCACAGCAGTACATTTGATACTGATATACCCACAATGCTGTTCAGAGGGAGTTTCAGGATTTTGACTCAGCGACATTTAACAAACAATGGGTCAACTGGGGCATTGAAAATTAATTTAGTTAGTTTAGAGGTAATGCAAACAGTCTCATTTATTTCTCAATGCAAATACTGGACCCCTGGCAGGCAAGAAGGCTGCAGAGTGGGGTGGCATGGTAGCTCAGTGGTTAGTACTGCTGCCTCACAGCGCCAGAGACCCGGGTTCGATTCCAACCTTGGGTGACTGTCTGTGTGGTGTTTGCACATTCTCCCTGTGTCTGCGTGGGTTTCCTCTGGGTGCTCTGGTTTCCTCCCACAGTCCAAAGATGTGCAGGTCAGATGAATTGGCCATGCAAAATTACCTATAGTGTTAGGTACGTTAGTCAAAGGGAAATGGGTCTGGGTGGGTTACTCTTCAGAGGGTCAGTGTGGACTTGTTGGGCTGAAGGGCTTGTTTCCACACTGTAGGGAATCTAATCTAATCTTAAAAGATAGAAAACCAATAGTTTAGAGATTAGAACATTTTGTAAATGTAAATACAAAGGAACTTTTTTGGGAGAGAATAGAAAACACAACTTCCATGTACTCAATAGGTGGCTTTGCAATGATGATACAATAGAAATACAAAGAATGAGAGAGAAAATATCTTGTTTGACATTAATCTATTTTGTGACTATCGTGACCACAGGTTTGGTATGCCAGTTGTGAATTATTTTGCAACTGTGACTTAAAGCAGGTCAAAACTCTAAGGAATAAAATGTCATGTTGCAAAACTGTACATGAAAAGCATTAAAACAAACCATCTGGTCTAGGTTAATTATGATATATAAAGACAATTCACATATCGTGAATACAAGGGAAAAAGAAAACTGGCATTAACTGGGGTCCCCTGCCGCCTTAGCTCTAAGGTCTAGACATCATATTAACAAAACTACTCAAGTAAAAGGACTGGAAACCAATGACCACAAATCCACAATATAAAATCACTTAAACTGTTTAGAAATAAAATACATGCTAAAAATTGTTTTTAAAACAATTATGTTTAAATATTTTCTCTGATTCCAAAGTCTGTTTATTACTTTCATTTTTAGAAGCGTTAATGATACGGTACTCTGATGTTTTACTACAATTAAATATTATTCCAACTACCTACAGTAATTTCAACTGAAGCTATACAAGAAACTCAGTAAAAGTAGCATTAAAAGTAATTAAAAATGGCCATGATTCTAGCTGATCTTAATTCCATGCTGAAGATATTTAAATGCTATGGTTAACAAGTCCATTATGTACAAAAAACACATCCACCTGTCAACTTCATTTGACATACATATATGACAAATATGCCTTGTACTGTTGTGGATTTACATGACCGGAAGCATTACCAATTTGAATTTTAGAAATATAACCCAAGAGAACATAATAAAATTCTAAATCCAAGGGCTTGTAAACCACTGCAGATGTACAGGTGTACATTTTTTGTCGTCTTACTGATTGCTACGGTGATATTCCACAAGGTTCAGTTGCTTCTCTCTGCTCATTCCTGAAGAAGGGCCTGTGCCCGAAACGTCGAATCTCCTGTTCCCTGGATGCTGCCTGACCTGCTGTGCTGTTCCAGCAATAAAGTTTCATCCTTGCTTGCAGCACATGAGATAGCCAACGTTGTCTGAGTCGCATGAGTACCTGACACATACATGGTGGTACCTGGGTCGACATTGACACGTCTTGCAGCATCAACCGTGACATGGTTGTATGGTATTGTCCTGAAAGCTGGGCAGTTTGCTACGAACAATGATCTGTTTGAGGTTTGGTGGTTGTTTAAAGGCGAGAAGTGGAGGCATGGGAAGGTCTTGGTGAGGTGCTCATTCTCATTGATAATGTGTTGCAGGCTGCAAAGAACATGGCGTGGTTTTTCGGCTCCTGGGAAGTACTGGACAACAAAGGGTACCCTGTCGGTTACAGCTCGTGTCGGTTTCTTGTGGAGGTCATTACAGTTCCTCCCTGTGGCATGTCGGAACTGGCATTCAATGAGTTGAGCATCGTACTCCGTTCTTATGAGGGCATCCATGAGTTCTTTCAAGTGCCCGTCCTGTTCCTCCTTATCTGAACAGATAATGTATCTGCGTAGGGCTTGTCCATAGGGGATCGCTGTTTAAATAAGTTTCGGCTGGAAGCTGGAGAAGTGTAGCATTGTGAGGTTATCTGTGTGTTTGCGATAGATTGTAGTGCTGAGGTGCCTATGCTTGATGGAGATGCATGTATCTACACTCTAGAGACACTCACCATACTCCACTGCAAATCCACGGATAACCTTACAATGCTACACTTCTCCAGCTTCCACCCGAAACATTAAAACAGCCATCCCCTATGGACAAGCCCTACGCATACACAGGATCTGCTCAGATGAGGAAGAACATAACGGGCACTTGGAAGTATGTACACATAAGAACGGGATACAATACTCAACTCATCGACCACCAGTTCAGACGTGCCACAGCAATGAATCGTAATGACCTCCTCAGGAGACAGACACGAGCTGCAACTGACAGGGTACCCTCCATTGTCTAGTACTTCCCAGGAGCCGAAAAACTACGCCATGTTCTTTGCAGCCTGCAACACATTATCAATGAGGATGAGCACCTCATCAAGACCTTCCCCACTCCTCCACTTCTCACCTTTTAAGCAACCATCAAACCTCAAACATTGTTCATAACAATACCGTATGACCTTGTCACAGTAGATGCTGCAAGATGTGTCAGAATGTCGACACTGATACCACCATTACACCTGGGGACACCTCCCACCATGTACGCAGCAGGTACTCATGCAACTCAGTCAACATTGTCTATCTCATACGGTGCAGGCAAGGAGGCCCTGAGGCATGGTACATTGGCGAGACCAAGCAGGGGCTACAGCAATAGATGAATGGATACCTCAGAACAATCAACAGACAGAAGTGTTCCCTCCCAGTCGGAGAACATTTCAACAGTCCGGGACATTCAACCTCGGACCTTCGGGTGACCATCCTCCAAGGCGTACTTTGGGGTAGGCAACAATGGAAAGTGGCCGAGCAGAGGCTGATAGCCAAGTTCAGTACCCATGGGGATGGCCTCAACCAAGACCTTGGGTTCATGCAACACTACAGGTGACCCCATTGCACTATACACACATAGCCGGACACACACACTCACACAGACCATCTCTCATACACTCCCACACACACCCTCTCACAGACTTAAACCCCTTTACACTCACACAAACCCACATGCGCACAAAGTTTGTGGGGTGAATTTGTACTTGCAGAATTACATTTTACTTTTCTCAAAAGCTGCATGAATCCATGTAAGATTCTGTAAATCCGTTTTTTAGATTAGAATCAGTCTGACCATTGTGGCACAAACAACCTTACAGGGAGTTAACATCTTCAATACCTTATCTGGGCTGACATGACACCAACTGTTAAAGTGCACTTTGAGAATGTAACTTTTAAAAAGGGTTTTACGATTTACATAAGAAAGAACTGAAATCAACATGGTCATTCGAAAAGAGGGCAGCCTTAACAAACAATCCAGGTCTTTTTCAATATGTAATTTGAGTTACATCACACTGTAAACTTCTGCTATAAATTCTGTGTCTTCAACAATCTAATTGTCTACAATCACCTGAAGAAGGAGCAGCACTCTGAAAGCTAGTGCTTCCAAATAAATCTCTTGGACTATAACCTAGTGTTGTGTGATTTTTATCTTTGATCAGATGGGCAAATAGGCTAAGGAAGGCCAGACAGTGTTCAATCTAGATAAATGTGATAAATGTGATAAACATTTTGTTAGGGAAAGTCAGGGCAGGACTTCTACATTTAACAGTAAGGAACTGGGGAGTTTGAGGTGCAGGTTCATAGTTCCTTGAAAGTGGAGTCACAGGTAGACAGGCCAGTGAAGAAAGCGTTTTGTATGCTTGCCTTTCTTGGTCAGTGCATTAAGTATAGGAGTTGGAAGATCATATTGGTTTCGGCCACTTTTGGAATCCTGTGTGCAATTTTGATCTTTGCTATAAGAAGGATGTTGTGAAACTTGAAAGGGTTCAGAAAAGATTTACAAGGATATTGCCATGGTTGGAGAGTTTGAGCTATAGGGAGAGGTTGAATATGCTGTGGCTATTTTCCCTGGAGCATTGGAGGCTGAAGCAAGACCTTATAGAAGTTTATAAAATCGTGAGTGGCATGGATAGGGTAAATAGTCAAAGTATTTTCCCCCAGCATAGGGGAGTTGAAAACAAGAGGGCCTAGGCTTAAAAGTGAGAAGGGAAAGATTTAAAAATGGGAACTGAGGGGCACCATCTACGTGGTGCGTGTATGGAACATGCTGCCAAAGGAAGTGGAGGAGGTCGGTACAATTACAACATTTAAAAGGCATCTGAATGGGTATATGAATTGGGACAGTTTTAGAGAGATGTGGACTAGGTGCTGGTGAATGTTCAGAAAAGCGTTAAGGATGCAAGGGTGAGACAAGGGAGAGATTGAATAGGCTAGAGCTGTTTTCCCTGGAGAGTCGGAGGCAGAGGGTTTATAAAATCAGGAGGGCCGTGAATAGAGTAAATAGACAAAGTCTCTTCTCTGGGGTGGAGGAGTCCAGAACCAGAGGGCATCGGTTTAGGGTGAAACAGGAAAGATATAGAGGAGACCTAATAGGCAAAGTTTTCATGCAGAGGGTGGTATGTGTATGAAATGAGCTGCTAGAGGAAGTGGTGGAGGCTAGTACAACTGCAACATTTGAATGGGCATATGAATGGTAAGGGTTTAGAGGGATATGGGCCAGGTGCTGGCAGGTGGGACTAGATTGGGTTGGGATAGGCTGATCGGCATGGACAGGTTGGACCAAAGGGTTTGTTTCCATGCTGTTCATGTCTATGAATATGACTCTAAATGGAACTAGATTGATTTAGGATATCTAGTCAGCATGGATGAGTTGGGCCAAGGGTCAGTTTCTGTGCTATATATCTATGACTAAGTGAATACTAGATTCGTAAACTGGAAAAATCCATATTTCATGTCACCTTACCCAGAAATAAGTACTCAATCAATTAATGATCATTCCTTGGATATTGGATTCAGGTGAGCATTTGTCCTCTTGGGTTGACAATTTTCAAATATAAACGTAAACGACATCCCAAGTACATTTCACACAGGTATCAAATACATTGTTCAGTGAACAGTTGATTATTTCATACCAGACATTTATGATTTCAATTTTAAATAAGTTATATTGGACTCAATGTTAACTCTCTCCAGAGAAGACACTTGATCTGCCGAGTTTTTCCAGCATTTATTTCATTGCTAATTTTCTCCTGTTGGCATTTGAAAATTTTGCAGCTATTGCTCCCTTGTTAAAGTAGTCATTATTCAGGTACATGTTGCCAATTCGTAGAAATCTGAACAACTTTGAGCATCAAGGGATTTCAAAACCTGGAGAATCAGCATGTGATAGTGCAGAGTTAAAACATAGCTCAAATCCAGTTCTGTCACAACCCAATGTTCACACATCAGAGATGTACAGCACAGAAACAGACCCTTCGGACCAACTCATCCATGCGGACCAGATATCCCAACCCAATCTAGTCCCACCTGCCAGCAAGGCCTGTATCCCTCCAAACCCTTCCTATTCATATACCCATCCAGATGCCTTTTAAATAATGCAATTGTACCAGCCTCCAGAACTTCCTCTGGTGGCTCATTCCATACAGACACCACCCTCTGCATGAAAACGTTGCCCCTTAGGTCCCTTTTATAATCTTTCCTCTCTCACCTAACCCTATGTCCTCTAGTTTTGGACTCCCCCATCCCAGGGAAAAGACTGTCTATTTATCTTATCCATGCCTGTTATGATTTTATAAACTTCTGAGGTCACCCCTCAGCCTTCGATGCTCCAGGGAAACAGCCTATTCAGCCTCTCCCTGTAGCACAGATCCTCCAACCCTGGCAACATCCTTGTAAGTCTTTTCTGAACCCTATCAAGTTTCATAACATCCTTCCAATAGGAAGGAGAGCAGAACTGTATGCAGTATTCCAAAAGTGGCCTAACCAACGTCCTGTTCAGCTGCAACATGACCTCCCAACTCCTGTACTCAAAACTCTGACCAATAAAGGAAAGCATACCAAACACCATCTTCACTAAGTCATTTACTTGTGGCTCTACTTTCAAGGAGCTATGAACATGCACTCCAAAGTCTCTTTGTTCAGCAACACTCCCTAGAAGGTATCCACTTAATGGTAAGGTCCTGCTAGATTTGCTTTCCCAAAATGCACCATCTCGCATTTATCGAAATTAAACTCCATCTGCCATTCCTCAGCCCATTGGCTCATCCGATCAAGATCCCGTTGTAATCTGAGGTAACCTTCTTCACTGTCCACTACATCTCCAATTTTGGTGTCATCTGCAAACATATGCGGAAAGTCAGGAGGCATGGGATAGTGGGAAATTTGGCCAGTTGGATAGAGAACTGGCTAACCGGTCGAAGTCAGAGAGTGGTGGTAGATGGTAAATATTCAGCCTGAAGCCCAGTTACAAGTGGCGTTCCGCAGGGATCAGTTCTGGGTCCTCTCCTGTTTGTAATTTTTATTACTGACTTGGAAGAGGGAGTCGAAGGGTGGGTCAGTAAATTTGCAGACGATACGAAGATTGGTGGAGTTGGGGATAGTGAGGAGGGCTGTTGTCGGCTGCAAAGGGACTTAGATATGATGCAGAGCTGGGTTGAGGAGTGGCAGATGGAGTTCAACCCTGTCAAGTGTGAGGTTGTCCATTTTGGAAGGACAAATAAGAATGCGGAATACAGGGTTAACGGTAGGGTTCTTAGTAAGGTGGAGGAGCAGAGAGATCTTGGGGGTCTATCTTCATAGCTCTTTGAAAGTTGCCACTCAGGTGGATAGAGCTTGTAAGAAGGCCTATGGTGTATTAGCGTTCATTAGCAGAGGGATTGAATTCAAGAGTCGTGAGCTAATGTTGCAGCTGTACAGGACCTTGGTAAGGCCACATTTGGAATACTGTGTGCAGTTCTGGTTGCCTCACTTTAGGAAAGATGTGGAAGCTTTGGAGAGGGTGCAAAGGAGATTTACCAGGATGTTGCCTGGAATGGAGAATAGGTCGTATGAGGATAGGTTGAGAGTGCTAGGCCTTTTCTCATTGGAATGGCGAAGGATGAGGGGGGACTTGATAGAGGTTTATAAGATGATCAAGGGAACAGATAGAGTAGACAGTCAGAGACATTTTCCCCGGGTACAACAGAGTGTTACAAGGGAACATAAATTTAAGGTGAAGGGTGGAAGGTATAGGGGGGATGTCAGGGGTAGGTTCTTTACCCAGAGAGTGGTGGGGGCATGGAATGCGCTGCCTGTGGGAGTGGCAGAGTCAGCATCATTGGTGACCTTTAAGCGGCAATTGGATAGGTACATGGATAGGTGCTTAAGCTAGGACAAATGTTCGGCACAACATCGTGGGCCAAAGAGCCTGTTCTGTGCTGTATTGTTCTATGTTCTATGTATACCTTTATGTCTTATGCTCATGTCCAAATCATTTATATAAATGAAGAAAAGTAATGGACCCAACACCGATCCTTGTGACACTCCACTGGTCACAGGCCTCCAGTCTGAAAAACAACTCTCCAGCGCTATCTTCTGTCTTCAACCTTCGAGCCAGTTCTATATCCAAACCGCTAGTTCTCCCTGTATTCCATGCGCAGCATTGAGAACCAAAGGGCTTGTACTGCACTGTAATTTTCCATGTTCTATATATTAACCTTGCTAACCAATCTCCCCATGGGCAAACTTGTCAAACGCTTTACTGAAGTCCATATAGATCACGTCGACCGCTCTGCCCTCAATCCTCTTTGTTACTTCTTCAAAAAAACTCAGTCAGGTTCATGAGACACGATTTCCCACAGAAAGCCATGTCCTTGCCTTTCCAAATACATGTATATCCTGTGCCCATCACAGGCTCCCTGGTCGATAGTTCCCTGGCTTGTTCTTACCACCTTTCTTAAATAATGGTACCACATTAGCCAACCTACAGCCTACTGGCACCTCATCTGTCTTTTGATGATACAAGTATCTCAGTGAGGCACCCAGCAATCACTTGCTAGCTTCCCACAGAATTCTAGGGTACACCTGATCAGGACCTGGGGATTAATCCACCTTTAGATTAGATTCCCTGCAGTATGGAAACAGGCCCTTCAGTCCACCAAGTCCACACCGACCCTCCGAAGAGTAGCCCACTCAGACCCATTCCCCTACCATATATCTACCCCTTATTAATGCACCTAACACTATGGACAATTTAGCTTAGCCAATTTACTTGACCTGCACATCTTTGGATTGTGAGAGGAAAACCAGAGCACCCGGAGGAAACCCGCAGAGACACAGGGAGAATGTGCAAACTCCACACAGACAGTCACTCAAGGCTGGAATCAAACCTTGATTCCAGGAGCTGTGAGGCAGTAGTGCTAACCACTGAGCCACTGTTCCGCCCTTTATGCATTTCAAGACATCCCACACTTCCTCCTCTGTAATATGGACATTTTTCAAGATGTCACCATCTATTTCCTCACATTCTATATCTTCCATGTCTGTCTCCACAGTAAACACTGATGCAAAATACTCATTTAATAAGTCCCCCATCTCCTGCGGCTCCATACAAAGGTCACCTTGCTGATCTTTGAGGGGCCCTATTCGCTCCCGAGTTACCCTTTTGTCCTTAATGTATTTGTAAAAACCCTTTGGATTCCTCCTTAACCCTATTTGCCAAAGCTATCTCATGTCCCCTTTTTGCCCTCCTGATTTCCCTCTTAAGTATACTCCTACTGCCTTTATACTCCTCTAAGGATTCACTCGATTTCTCCTATCTCTACCTAACATATCCTTCCTTCCTTTTTCCTCACCAAAACCTCAAATTTCTCTAGTCATCCAGCATTCTCTGCACCTACCAGCCTTTCCTTTCATCCTAACAGGAATATACTGTCTCTGGACTCTCGTTATCTCATTTATTGGGCTACAAGTAATACAAAAGCATTGTGACCATTTTAATACAATAGGGAGTGGAGTTTGAATCAAAGCTTTTCTAATTTGCATGCTTCAATAGTTATTTATGAAGATTGGATTGTGCTTCTGTCAGTAACCAAAGTGATGTATTTGTAATATAGCAGCTGCTTGATAGACTGGGATTTGTATGGACGTTGTAATCACAAAAACTGGGGGGACAGGCAAGGAAATATATGATGAGAGATCTTCAACTGAACAAACAATCAAATGGCACAATATTGGACCAAGAATGGAAAAATACCATAACAAATCTATTTATTTCATGATAAGTACAAGAATAATTTGAACACAATTTAGAATGCTTATCAATTCCTTTAGTTACAGGTTCTTTTCAATAGTACAACTCTGTCTTTAACTCTCAATTTTACAAAAAGCAAAACATATTTCAAACAATAAGTTTTTTCCCAATCAAGTACCAAAATCAGCCTAAATATTTTTAAAGTTTCATAATTAGATCTTTTCATTTACAAAGAATATTTAAATAGCTTAATCACAACTAGTCCAAATATACTGCTTCAGACAATGACATTGGGTTCACCACTGTTTCCAATTTACTTGAAAGTTTGGTTATATTTGCAGAAGGTACCTGAGGAGAGGCAACTCGGGGTTAAAAACAAAAGGGTGAGCAGGACAAAAAATATAAATGGGTGAAGAAAGATGTGAGAAAAACACACCAAAAAAAAATTAAAGGAAGAGCAACTGAGCACTTGTTCTAAAAAGGTATTAATTTACTGCAAATAAAGTTAGTTAAATTAGACTACCAGAATACAATAGGGGTCAAGTCCAAATTAGTAAAAAGTAATTGTATGACCAGCGCCAAGAAGTTCTTCCAACAAAATGATTAACACATGGAATGGAATTGTGGAGCATGATAACGTCCCACAGTTTAGGATGAGGCAAACATCAAGCATTTCTGGTTGGATGAATTAGAATAGTCCAAAAAGACCTACCCTCATCGAAATCTTCATGATTTTGTGATTTGTGATAATAGGTGTGGTCCCAGGGAAGGGATTTTAGAAAAATATACATTCTCATCCACATCATATCAGTTTTGTATATGGATGTCACGAAGCCTTCTTAAAGCCCTTCAAGATTGGATAGATGTTCTCAAATGCTTCATAGATCTCTGAACGTACTTTGGCACCTGCAGATAAACAAACATTTTAAACTCTTCGCTCCAAGTACATATCAAGGTGCCAAACATTAAAAGGCATCTCACACCAAATCTATTACACAAAAATGTCAAGATTTTAGCAAGTTCTGTGCTAATATACAAAGTTGGCCCTTTGGAATGCACATTTGTTTGTGCAGCACTGCAGTGATGGTGCTATTAACAGTAATAATCATTTATTGAAGCTAAAATGCAGAAAATAATATCTGACAAGGGAAATTATTAAAGTACATTTATTCAAACAAAACAAAACAAAACAAAACATTCATTTAAAAAAAAAGCTAATTTCCATTAAAGCATGATCTTGTTCTATCAATATTTTCAAAATAGCATTTAAATTATTGAAGCAGTTTACTGATGAAATTAATATCTGTAGTAACATATAGCTTAGTTATTGTGACACTATTAGTGATTTTTGAAAAGATTTATAGCTCAGGTTGACTTTCTGGATGGATGTTTGCTCGCTGAGCTGGAAGGTTTTGTTTTCAGATCTTTCGTAAGCATATGAGGTAACATCAGTGAGCCTCCAGTGAAGTGCTGGTGGTATGTCCCACTTTCTATTTATGTGTTTAGGTTTTGTTGGATGGGTGATGTCATTTCCAGTTCTTTTTCTCAGGATGGAAGATGGGGTCCAAATTGGTGTATTTATTGATAGAGTTCTGGTTGGAATGCCATGCTTCAAGGAATTCTCGTGCGTGTCTCTGTTTGGCTTGTCCTAGGATAGATGTGTTGTCCCAGTTAAAGTGGTGTCCTTCTTCATCTGTATTTAAGGATACTAGTAATAGTGGGTCATGTCCTTTTGTGGTTAGTTGATGTTCGTGTATCCTGGTGGCTAGTTTTCTGCCTGTTTGTCCGATGTGGTGTTTGTCTGAGAAAAAGACCTGGAAATGACATCACCCACCCAAAAAGAAACTTAAAACACAAAAAGTGGGACATACCACCAGTGCTTCACCAGAGGCTCACTGATGATGTTACCCAGTATGGTGACAAAACATTTGAAAATAAACCTTCCAGCTTAGCCAGCAAACCTACAGCCAGAACCTCAACCGTAGTTACAAATCTTTCCAAAAATTGCTAACACCTATGGGCACAACACACTAAAACTGGTCTGAAGATGGGAAACCAACACCATCCGCAAACAGCTGTATTGTTGCTTGAATGCCTAAGGAAACATGTACTATCAAAATATCTTAAATACAAACCTCCACTCAATACCACACTCGCCAAATGAATAGCAGAACAAAACGGCCACAGAATGCTTCGAGATTAACAATGATTAACAATGCCTACAACTGACTCCATAAATACAATCAGGAAATGTCGCTCCAAAAACCTTTTACTCACAAACGTGACAGACTATGAATGAATAGACACACTACAACAAGTCATAAGCATCAAACAGCAGCAAACACAGGAATTGAAGAAAATAGCCCTCCAGAAAAAACTAGACAAACTCTCACAAAAGAGAAACACAGAGGCTTGGATAATTTAAAAAAAAAACTTATCAGACCGACCTCTAACAGACACACAAAAAGCTGTCCTCATAAGCAGCTTAAAGTACAAGCACAGAGACGCAGACAAAAAGGACTTCCTAGCAGCAAACGGACTCTCAGAAGAAAGCAGACAGACCATCAAACCAACATTAAGCAGGAAAAAGGAAGAAAACAATAGAAGGACTCAAAAGACAAAAACATTGTAATCCCACTTGGAAAGAAAGGATGCATGGCTGTCATTTTAAACAGAACAGACCACTGTGAGAAAGTGAACGCACTGCTTGCAGATACTGACTTTCCAACAGGTGGCGATAGACCCGACCCCGCAACTAGAGAATCGAATCACAGTCTGACTCAAAAAAAACTTAAGAAATCTGGAGAATTAAACAAGACAGACTTCCCAAAAAAATGAAACCAGATGCATCCAAAACACCATGCTTCTACCGACTACCCAAAGTAGACAAACCAGGAGCCCCCCCCCCTCAGACCCATAGTCTCACTATCTGGAACACCAATGTTCAGACTTGCAAGGGAACACCACCAAAGACTAAAACACTTAGTAGAACACTCACACCACTCCATTCACTCCACCCAAGAATTCCTGAACACCAAAGACACCATGATAGAAGAGGATGAAATAATGGTCTCCTTTGATGTAACAGCCCTGTTCACATCCATTCACATCAACCTGGCCAAAGAAACACTGACTGACTACAAGAACCAAAGACACAAACACCAGACAGCGCCAACCTCATCAGCAAAGATATCATCAAGCTAGTGGACCTGTCCCTTACCACCCACTTCATGTTCAATAACAAGACCTACAAACTAATCAATGGAACACCCTGAGGATCACCAATATCAGGGTTCCTAGCAGAAGCAGTTGTGCAGAGACTCAAAAACAGCTCTCCCAACCATCCAATCTAAACTTTGGTTCCGCTAAGTGGATGACACCTTTGTCATCACGAAATGAAACAAATTAGAGAGAACCTAAACAATGATAGTATCTGCAAGCAGTGCATTCACTTTCTCAGTGGTCTGTTCTGTTTAAAATGACAGCCATGCATTCTTTGTTTCCAAGTGGGATTACAATGTTTTTGTCTTTCGAGTCCTTCTATTGTTTTCTTCCTTTTTCCTGCTTAATGTTGGGATGATGACAATGACGATGATGATGACACAACAACAAACTGCCACTACTAGATGTCACAGTAGAGCGAACACTCAATGGGGATCTTCAAACCTGCGTTGACAGGAAAACACCACATATGGACCAAATACTGAACTACTCCTAACACCCACAAACGAAGCTGCATTAGGACATTATTTCAATGAGCCACCACACACTGCAGCATCAAGGAACTACGAAGAGCAGATGAGAAATACCTACTGCGTATTCAAGAAGAACAGGTACCCAATAAACATAGTCCGCCAGTTCCTCAGCATGAAACCCAAAACAAGCAGACAACGTGTCTAGAAACCCTAGACGCTTTACCCTACAAAGGCATCTCAAAAATGATCTCCAGACTACTCAGACCTCTGGGCATCACTGTAGCCCACAAACCTACCAACACACTTAAACAGCGACTAATGAACTTTAAAGAACCGATATAAACAACAAACAAAAGAAATGTTATTTATAAAATACCTTGCAAGAACTGTAACAAACACTACATTGGACGAACAGGCAGAAAGCTAGCCACTAGGATACATGAATATCAACTAACCACAAAAAGACATGACCCGCTATCTCTAGTATCCTTACATACAGATAAAGGACACCACTTTGACTGGAACAACACATCTATCCTAGGACAAGCCAAACTAGAGACGCACAAGAATTTCTTGAAGCATGGCATTCCAACCGGAACTCTATCAATAAACACATCGATTTAGACCTCATTTACCATCCTCCGGAGAAAAAGAACTGGAAATGACATCACCCACCTAACAAAAATAGAAAGTGGGACATACCACCAGCGCTTCGCTGGTGGCTCACTGATGATGTTACCTCGTATAGTGATGAAATGTCTGAAAACAAACCTCCAGCTCGGCGAGCAAACTTCCATCCAGATTGGGAAACTATTTTGTCTAGTTACTTAGATGAGAAACAGAGAGAGCATGTTTGCTTCAATTACTGAAATGATTTCTGCTACTGGCATTTTATAATCAGTCATTGCAAACATTTCCTGAATAATTATGCAAAGTGAACATTTTCCTAAAATCTGAAATTAGTCTGGTAGTTTCCTTTCCTCATATAAAATTTTGAAAATAGAAAAATGGGCCAATGCATTCTGCCTGCATAGGTACTAATGTAAAAACTGATATCTGAAACACTTGGTTTACATCACAAAGGAATAATGAGTAATTTGATTGCAGAACTTAGAAAAATAAAGTTGATTAATCTTTAAACTTTTATCTATGTATCCAATTTTTTAGTTCACGGCACTAAAAAAAGGTACTTAATTGTGGTTACTGACTGCCTAACTACATAATAAGCTTGGAATAGAAGCATTTTTGATGAATAGATATAGTTTCAACAGTTCAAATAAATAACAAAATTCAAATTACATGCTGATCAACAACAGTCACAAAAATGCAAGAGACCAATATGAAAATAGATATTAAACAAATTTGTTTTTACCTGTCAAAACAACCTTGCCAGAGACAAATATTAGCAGAACAATTCTTGGTTTGACCATCCTGTAAATGAGACCTGGGAACAATTCTGGTTCATAGCTGGAAAATGAAAGATTGTTGCATTAAATTGTAAATACAAGTAGAGCTTATCACTCATCTTGGGTCGAAGCTGAGATCCATTCAGCAGCAAAACAATAGCAGTTAAGCACATTCCTACATTGGTACTTGCTAACTGGATTATCCTACAATGACTTCATTCTCAAATAATTTTGGATAAAATTATCAACACAATGAAAACAATGTTTTTCTGAAGTCACTTCATAATAGCAGGAGGCCACTTTACTGTATTTTCAAATTTGCCATGCTAAAATACAATAATTTTATTTCACCTTGTTTTCAAGCAGATGCTCATGCCCATTGAATTCTGATGTTTCTGAAGCAATATCCTGATCTGAAGAACATCCAAAGCACGGTGACTTGTCAACATCAAAATAGAAGGATAGGTTTCTGTCACTTTTATGCCCTGCTTTGCAATCACTCCTGGAGGAGGCCTTGAGATACCACTCTTGGCTGACAATATAATACTTCCAAACCAGTGTGAGAATACGGATTTAAAATTGTGATCAAGCAATTCAATAAACATGTACATGTGTATATAGATACATGCAAAAATTTAGTATTCAATCAGAAAATGTCACTTCAATAGTCACATTCAATCCATGTCCTGATATTGGCCATCTTTTATACATTGCACTATGTGGCAAAGTAATAATGGGCAGAAACCACTGATTCAGTAGCCTAAATGGATTAGATCAAGTGACTACAGAACACTCCACATTAGAATGCTATCACTAACTTAAAATACGTACATATCCATCTGCAGAAGTGTAATCCAAAATGCTCTGTAGAAACATATGTCTCACCTGCATGCATATTTATACATCTAACAGTGTGTGTCATGGCCAGCATGAATGGCAACAAAATTATGTTGCTGCTCAGCCCATATACTGTAAGTTGGTTCTTACCTTGATTAAGCTCAGGAACTTTAAACCATTTAGAAATTAACCAGACCAAGCCACTTCAAGAATTAAGTGTGTAAGGGTCCAAAATGGATTATATATTAAGTATAATAACAACATGTGTTTACTTGAAAAAAGAACATTGTTAGATATTTAGGTGAATAATAGAATTATAATCAACTGCATGTAGACTTAAAATATTTTCAAAACTGATGTACTTTTACTCCTTATCTCATTTGGTAACATTAGAACATGAAGTTTTACTGTTACAACGGTACTCGCTTTTCTCAAGTATTTGGTTCAAAAGTCCTTATTCACATGTGATGTGGCAAGAAACAAACTTACATTTATATAGTGCCATAAACATCTTTGGGATGTATCATTTGTTTCGCAGCCAATACTTGATTTTGAATTGCAGAAACATTCCTTTACTCTCCATGACAAATGAGGTATGGTTTATTTTGATAGTGTTGGTTCTGGGACAATGTTCATCTGAGACAGAAAATATCTCTGATCTTCAATTGGTGCCATGGGATATTTTAAATTCACCTGAATGTAACACACTGTTATAGCTGAACAGATGTTTTACAACTTAGGTTATGCACTTAAATCTGGCATAAAATCTGAACCCACATTGTCTCTCTCAAAACTAATTTGTTACTACAGAATTAGCATTAACATGGAATAAATCCAGCCACAAATGGATTTTCACAGACAGCAACCAATATGTTGTTTTTAAAAACTAAATTAAACAAGGTGTTGAGAAGAGATGGGCTTCACCGAAGACAAAATGGAGCTAATCTTCTGGTTGAGAGATAGTAAATAGAGTAGTGGGGATGGATTTAAACTTATAAGGCAGGAGTGAATGTTGACTAATTGGTGCAGTTATGGAAGTATCAGTGAGGGCAAAAGAGAGAAAATACACAATGGAGAACAGGAAGTGAGAGAAGGCTCAAGAGTTGGCAGTGAACAAAGAAATTGTTGCCTCCCAATTGGCAAGACTTAAGGGCAACGTTAAATCATATGTATGTAAGTACAGAGTATAGTGAATAAAATTGAGCAACCTGAAGCAGAATTTGCTGCAGGGGGATTTGGCATAGTAGCATTGACCAAAATATGGCTCAAAGCAGAATAGGACTGAATACATAACATTGGAGGTTATTTTTAGTAGAAATAGGACGGCTAACAAAGATAGTGTAACAATCTTGGTCAATATAGTATCAAAGCACTTGAACAGATACAGTTCCTGAATGAGAATCTATATGGTTGGTGACACATGAAGGAAGTGATGATCTTGTTTGGTATTTCTACTAGAGCTCCAAATAGTGGGGAGGAAGTAGAAAAGAGCATTTGTAGGCATATTGTGGAAACCTGCAAGACAAGTATTTGTGACAGTTGGTTATTTCAATTGCCCTAGGGTAGAATGGGAAGGGGGGGTGGGGGAGGGCGGAGGCAGAGTTGGGCACAGAAGAGGAGAAATGTCTGCAATGCGTCTCGGAAAACTTTCTGGAACAGTCCTTTTCCGGTCCTACCAGGAGGATGCGGTGTTGGATCTGGTTCCAGGCAATGAGGCACATTAGATTAGATTAGATTAGATTAGATTACTTACAGTGTGGAAACAGGCCCTTCGGCCCAACAAGTCCACACCGACCCGCCGAAGCGCAACCCACCCATACCCCTACATTTACCCCTTTAACCTAACACTACGGGCAATTTAGCATGGCCAATTCACCTGACCCGCACATCTTTGTGACTGTGGGAGAAAACCGGAGCACCCGGAGGAAACCCACGCAGACACGGGGAGAATGTGCAAACTCCACACAGTCAGTCGCCTGAGTCGGGAATTGAACCCGGGTCTCTGGCGCTGTGAGGCAGCAGTGCTAACCACTGTGCCACCGTGCCACCGTGCCGCCCACATGAAGGAGAGAACATTGGCGTGGTGGAGCATTTGGGAAATGATGATAATATTGAATGCTATTGTAGTATGAAGTTGGAAAAAGGATTAAAACAAAAAAAAGTCAAGGATCAAGATCCCAGATAGAATAAGGACAGGCTTTTTCAAGGCCATGTCATGTCTGGTAAATTTAATAGTTCATTGACAAAGTGGCACATGTAGTGGATGAGCGTAATGCTGTGTATGTGGTATATTTGGCCTATCAAAAAGTATTTGCAATACCCACATGGCATGTTGGTTAGCAAATTAGAACTGTTTGGTATTGATGGGTCCTTGGCCATATGGATTAGAGATAGGAACCAGACATTAGGTATAGCTGGGCATTTCTTGGACTGGAGAGGAGATCAGTGGTGTTCTCCAAGGATCGGTGATAGGAGCCTTGCTTTTTATAATCTGTAAACTATTTGGAGATGGCCAAAATATCTACATTTGCAGGTGATACTAGGCTAGGAAGCATAATGAATTCTGAGGATGACCCTGAGCAACCAGAGAGATAATAAGTTAGTCAAATGGACAAACACCTGGCAGTTAAATTTCAGTGCAGAGAAACAGGAGGTAATGCATTTTGACAGACGAAACATGAAGAGACAATACAGGCTCAATGGGGAGTTTAGGAGCAGAGGGACCTCGGGATTCTCTGAAGAAAGCCTGACAAGTTGAACCAGCTGTTGAGAAGGCATTTAGGATCCTTGGGGTCATAAATAGTAGCACAAAGTATAAGGGAAATAAAGTAGTGCTAATCCTCTACAAATCATTGGTCAGATCACATTTGGACTAATTTCAGTTCTAGTCACCTTATCCTTGAAAGTAGAGTCGCAGGAAGATAGGATAGTGAAGGCGGCATTTGATATGCCTTCCTTCATTGTTCAGAGCATTGAGTACAGGAGTTGGGAGGTCATGTTGCGGCTGTACAGGACATTGGTTAGGCCACTGTTGGAATATTGTGTGCAATTCTAGTCTCCTTCCTATTAGGAGGATGTTGTGAAACTTGAAAGGGTTCAGAAAAGATTCCTGAAGAAGGGCTTATGCCCAAAACGTCGATTCTCCTGTTCCTTGGATGCTGCCTGACCTGCTGCACTTTTCCGGCAACACATTTTCAGCTCTGATCTCCAGCATCTGCAGTCCTCACTTTCTCCTCAGAAAAGATTTACAAGGATGTTGCCAGGGTTCAAGGATTTGAGCTTAGGGAGAGGCTGAATAGGCTGGGGCTGTTTTCCCTGGAGCGTTGTAGGCTAAGGCGTGACCTTAAGGGTGGTTTATAAAATCATGAGGGACATGGATAGGATAAATAAACAAGGATTTTTCCCTGGAGTGATGGAGTT
Organism: Chiloscyllium plagiosum; assembly: GCF_004010195.1. Lineage (NCBI taxonomy): Eukaryota > Metazoa > Chordata > Chondrichthyes > Orectolobiformes > Hemiscylliidae > Chiloscyllium > Chiloscyllium plagiosum. The sequence goes on from NC_057719.1 coordinate 47,927,777, forward strand.
CAGAACTAGAGGGCATAAATTTAGGGTGAGAGGGGAAGGATATGAAAGGGACCTAAGGGACAACTTTTTCACATAGAGGGTGGTAGGTGTATGAAATGAGCTGCCAGAGGAAGTGGTGGAGACTAGTATAATTACAGCATTTAAAAAAGGCATCTGGATGGTTATGAGTAGGCAGGGTTAAGAGGGATATGGGCCAAGTGCTGGCAAATAGGATTAGATTAGGTTAGAATATCTAGTCGGCATGGATGGATTGGACCGAAGGGTCTGTTTCTGTACTGTATGCCTCTATGACTATGACTCTATTTAGGATGGATATTGAACCTTAGACAGTGCACAAAAGGAGAATGGTAACAGTAATGAGAGATTTTAGATACAAGGAAAGATTAGAGAGAAATTGATTTGATTCTTCGTTGCAGGGAAATTTAAGTGGTGATCTTATTGACATGTTCAAAATTGTAAGCAATTTTCATAGGGTAAAGAAGGATATTCTTTTCTACTGGTTGGTATATCATTAGCTAGGAATCACAATTTCAAGATTGTCAGAGAGCCAAAAGTCAGATTTACTCAGTTGTTAGGATTTAGAATCTGCTGCCTGGAAGAGTGGTGTCAGAATGGGGAGCTTTTCTCTAACTGGAGTCATACCTAGCACAAAAATAGTTGTGGTTATTGAAAGGTAATTTTCTCAGTACTAGGACATTGCCCTGAGAAACTCCTGCAGCAATGTCAAGTCCAATCGTCTTCAGCTGCCTCATCTATGGTCTTCCTTATATCAAGTACTACACTGTCAACATCTGATAAAGCAGGACCAGAGAGCCAAGGGCAAATAGAGAATGAAATTCTGTCAGTAAATGTGAAAAAGTTATACACTGTCAAAGTTGTCAACACGCGTGTCAACCTTTGAACCTTAAAAAAAAATCTTAAAACAGAGTTTGACGGAAACAGAACAAAGTGAACCATCAGTGTAGATGGCCACCATTTTGAAATAACAACGTAAAATGCAAAGAGAGGGTTTTCTTAAATTATTATGCATCTTCTCAACACAGGTTGTATCATTGCTTGATCTCTCATAGCCAGTTGTAGGATTCTGATAAGTAAAGCATGCATTTGTGCAATGAAAAATTGAAACTGCTAATGAGAGTAGCATGTCATAGCTAAACAAATGGTGGAGTTGACTTAAATGCCAAATATATGCAAAACACAATGTATAGTTATGGTATTGCCAACATAACCTAGAATCACCTCAATTCACCTCAATTTCAAGCCTGTAAGAACATAGAACATAGAAGAATACAGCGCAGTACAGGCCCTTCGGCCCTCGATGTTGCGCCGATCCAAGCCCACCTAACCTACACTAGCCCACTATCCTCCATATGCCTATCCAATGCCCGCTTAAATGCCCATAATGAGGGAAAGTCCACCACTGCTACTGGCAGGGCATTCCATGAACTCACGACTCGCTGAGTAAAGAACCTACCCCTAACATCTGTCCTATTCCTCATACGGTCTTCCTTCCATACCAGGCAACATCCTGGTAAACCTCCTCTGCACCCGTTCCAGTGCCTCCACATCCTTCCTATAGTATGGCGACCAAAACTGCACACAATACTCCAGATGCGGCTGCACCAAAGTCTTATACATCTGCAACATGACCTCAGGACTCCGGAACTCAATTCGTCTACCAATAAAAGCCAGTACGCCATATGCCTTCCTCACTGCACTATTTACCTGGGTGGCAACTTTCAGAGATTTGTGTACATGGACACCAAGATCCCTCTGCTCATCCACATTACCAAGTATCCGACCATTAGCCCAGTACCCCATCTTTTTATTACTCTTACCAAAGTGAATCACCTCACACTTAGCTACATTGAACTCCATTTGCCACATTTCTGCCCAGTTCTGCAGCTTATCTATATCCCGCTGTAACCTGCCATATCCTTCCTCACTGTCTACAACTCCTCCGACTTTCGTATCATCCGCAGAAATGGGGTAAGTGGATGTAATTTCACAAAACGTTAGGAGAAACAATAAGTGACTGAATTGAAATTTGATATCTGCACATGATCTGAACACACGAAATAGGAAAATATTTTCTTGGCTATTAATTCCATGGTACTAATTAGAATATTTCAGTCTGTCTTAGAATCCTGTGAAGATGTTTTTCTTAAAACAGAATAAACTTGTTATTTTGGTGACATGCTGCATGATTTTTCTCATTTTATCTTTTCTTTTTTGTCATCTTCAAATTTCTTGTTCATTGCAAGTTTAAGCAGAATTGTCAAAATTCTAAATGCAAAATTCTAAAATCTGCACCCTTTTCTCCTATAGTACAAATTATTCTGGTTTGAAATTTGGCCTTTTTGCATTTGTCCTGATGAATTCAAGTCAAAAAGCTTCAAAATGATGTTGTCTCTCTTTTTAGCAATACTCAAGTACCAATTTTATTTTCTGCTGCAGTTAGACTCCTCAGTTTCATTGATACATACCTGGGCCTCCAAGTTTTCATTCTACATTAAGACCATAAGCTAAGTCAGTCATGAATAGGCTCCTAACAATGTGAATTAACAGCTGTAAATTAATAACTAAGATTAGTCAAAGTGTGGGCCACTTAACAGACAAGGATAGGAGAAATGATATGGAATAAGGAAATTGCAGAGAAATGAAACTTCGTTTCTGGCTTTATGGTAGAAACACGTTAACCTCTCTGGAAATAGTGAGGAATCATGTTTAGTGATAAGTAGAAACTTGAAGGAATCAGTATGAATAGTTTGAAAAGAAAGAAAAATTTATGGGCCTAATAGCTATGAAACTGCTGATGGCTTACATCTTAAGTTTTTATAAAAGGTGACTAGAGATGGTGAACAGTGAATTTGGTTATTCAGAATGCCCTAGATTTTTGAATGCTTCTTGATTGGAAATGTAAAATTTGTAATCCTGGTATTCAAAAATGAGGTGTCAGAAACAGAATTTCAGGCCACAGCCGGAGATCAGTAGTGAGAACAGTGCTAAGATCTATTATTGGGAACACAGTGGCAGGATACTTTAAAAATGTTATTAAATCAAGTTGGTACGAATCTACAGAATGGAAGTTAGTTCTAACAGATTTTTCCAGTCTATTTGCGTTTGAAGTTGTAAGTGACAAGACAGATAAGGGGAACCCTGTAGATATGTACTTGCAACTTCAAAATTCATTTAATAAAAGGTGGTAAAAAGAGGCTATTATACAAAAAAAAAGGGCTCCTGGGACTGGGGGCAATATTAACATAGATTGAGGATTGGTTACAAACAAGCTAAGTAAAAATTGCAAATTATTCATAGAATGACAAATTACTGCAAGATTCAAAGCTTGGGCGTCAGGTACTTGCACTCCAGGAACATATCAATGACTTGACTAAGAGATGATTTGTGTGTTGGTTGATGATACAAAGACAGGTGGAGAGTAAGCTGTAGGTTGGATGCAAAGGAGCTTCAGAAAGGGATGTTGACAGATTTAAAGAATTGGCACAAAGCTGGCAGAATAAACATCAAGTTGTATGAAGTTAAACTCACCGTCAGTCACCTGTTTTTACTGACAATGCAACCTGTAATCTTCTGGGACTAATGTGAACTTTCACTTATTCCAGATTTGCAGAGATTTCTTAAGTTTATTGATACTGTCTTGCAGTATAATTGGAGTTAAATTATTCATTGCATTAGAAACAAGAGTTTTTTAAAAAAAGAAAACTGCTGTGCTTAGCAATATATGTGTTTTATATATATGTGTGACAAAGAGACAGAATCATCCAGAAGGTCAGGCAGATCAAGGTGCTGTTAGTTAAGCAGTTTTGAAAAATATCGAGCTACAAAAAAGCTCTAAAGTCTCTTAGAAGAAATCTCCAAAGGCTGAAGATTCCTGGAAGCTGAAGGTATAGAAAATCCAAATACTTGTTTAGAGAGTTTCAGTAAGAAGAAAGCTCCAGACACCAATTACATCAAAGCCAACTAAACAACAAACTTTAAAGTGAGAGTGTCTGTCAAGTCGCCATTGAGGATAAAAGGGTTGTATCTTTGTTTCTGATATTTGTTATAAGAGCATTTCAAATTCTCTAATATATTGTAAAAGAGTTTATGTCTTTTCCCTTGTGTAATGAACTTTGGCAACCTCTTCAGAATATGTTCAGTGACTGAACAACAGAGTCAACAAATAGCAAAAATAAAAAAACTTATAGTCTATTGAGGTTTTACGCTGGGATCTAACATGTCCAAGATTAGCATCAAGTGGGATCACAGCATAAGAAGACATTGCTATATTATTTCAAAAGCTGGAAATGCCTTAATTAAACAACCTATTGTAATTACAGAAAGACCCTAAATGATCCAAAGGAAAATGGCCTTTAATTGTAGAGCTCTGCTTTACAGTGTGGGAACAATAACAAGTGTATTAAACAGAAACAAAATCTGAAGGACTTCAGTAACCATTTACTACAGAAACCCTGGTTCACCCCAAAAAAGCTAAAAAAAGGCAATATATTGTTTATTTCTGAGTTACACATGTATAAGGCTAGGCCATAAAATGGGGCTCAAAATTATACATGTGATATAGGGTTGCAGAAAGCAATCTTCGATTTCTTTCAACAATCCAGGTGTTAAAAGTCTGCTGCTTGGAAACATAAGTAGGATTGCAAATGAATTCAAATGCTAATCCAAAATTCAATTTTTATGCAGATTAGCAAAGTCACAAGTACTCAATTTCTTTCTTTTGCTCAAATAATTTGGCACAGAACTCAAAAATACTTGTTAAAAACCCAACTAACTGTAGTTCTCCTCTCCAAAAGAAGGCACTCTGAAAAGGAGGCCTTGATAGAACATGCAACCTCTGCATTCAAAAATGGACAGACATGGTATAACTAACTATATTTATAACAAATGCATTCAAGAAGGTGAAGAGCAAAGAGATTGCCAAGTGATACATTATGGGTTTTTAATTCATAGGATTACTTTCAGTATCAACTATTTCACTAACGGGAATACTTTAATGATCTTGGCTTGGATCAATGCAACTGGTTTGATACACTCGTGCAGATTTTTTTTTAGAAAAGTGTGTAGGTGATCTTTGAAATTAAGTTGTACTGAGAAAGTATAAAATTATCTAAATTCAGACTAAACCCTAATCTTCTATCACCAGGAGCCTTGCCAGCCTTCATTGCTCCCATTTCTCCAAGACATGAAAATCCTTGTCATGAATTAATGATTTGCCCGCCCATTTATAGAAATAATGGTTTCTTAATGCCTGCACGCTTCACTCTGGGCGACTATGCGTCCTCCAAACTAAATTTGCATTACAACTGAAATGTTCTCTCCAAATCAGTCTTGCCTTGTTATCAATGTTCAACACCTTGGATTACAAATACAATCACCCCAAAATCTGCCCTCCATGTCTAGTTCTTCCCCCATTCCAACACCCCAAGTAGTGTTAAGGCATTTTACTGTAGAAAATGAGCAATAGAAATGCATGTTCTATTAATTTCAAACCTCAAAATCCACTGTTGAAAGTTGCTATTCACTGGCCATTTCGATACTTAGACCTACAAAACATTCCAGTAGATTCAAATGAATATCTTTCAAAACAAAAAATAGTTGAAATCAACAATGAATAATGAAATGAAATTGAACCATTTAAGCCTGAAATGGAAGTACAAGAAAGCCAGTCCTGGAGTATTCTGTACCTGCTGAATTGTTGGTGGGTGAGAACCAACCCTTCTAATCTGATGGGGAATTTCACATCACAACTTCCAACCATGTTTTGGATTTTAAAATCAAGAAACTTCGCTGGAAATCCGAGTTTCTGAACAACACGTGCATATTTCCTAGCTGCTAATCGAGACTGTTCTTCACTGTTAGGATGAAGAAAAGAGATGCCTGTTAATTAAAATCACGGACATACATCCTGAGTAACTTTCCACAAATTGTGTCGAACTTCAGTGTTTCAAAACAGAAACAAGATATTATACCTTTTGGCTCCAGTGCAAACCATCTTGCCTGAACTGAAGATTAACGCTGTCGTTCTGGGCTCTCTTATTCGCATTATCACTGCAGCAAACCGCTATTAAGCACAAGTTAGAACAAACTTAGGTCTAGGTGATAAACAATCTACGTCTTTAATACCAGACTGTAAACATTTTTTAAAAGCTGCAAAAAAAAAGTACTCTGACTCAAACTTATGAAAAGTTGACAAAATTAAATTGAAAACTGCAGATAAGAAATAATTACATTTGGATGCATAGTTTAAAGATGAAGGATCTCCTTTCTAAGGTTTGATAAGGAGCCACTTTCTTTCTCTCAGAGCATTGTCAATTTATGGAATTCTCTTCCCTGGAGGTTGGGTCATTGAATATATTCAAGGCTGAGTTAGACAGATTTTTGATTGTCAAGGCACAGGGATACACAGAAAAGGGAGGTTGAGGCTACAAATCAGATCAGCCATGCTTTCACCAAATGGCAAAACAGGCTTGAAGGATTGAATGGCCTACTCCTACTTGCAATTTTCACTTTTTTGTGTATTTTGGAAAGGAATCCAAAATAATTGGAATACACAAAATGAACATAAGTTATAGCACCCTCTTTTATTTATTGTTAAATTTGCTGAATCAACCTTTTTGACTCAACATTATATGGTACACTGCACCCCTACATACTTCTCTATGGATACCAAAATCTATTTTGTTTTTAATTCATTGGATGTAGGCATGGCTACTAGGCCAGCATTCATTGCCCATCTACTCTCAAGCTCCCTCAGTTGAGCAAAAGGGCAGTAGATATCTCAAAGCTCATCCAAGTCACCGTTATTCATGAGGCAGTCTTGACTGCTAGCTCAATCAATTTACATAAAAGGGCAAGGACAATGGTTCAAATATTGTCCCAAATCTCTATTTTCCCCATTTAGAATTAGATAGTTAATGGTGTTTGAGGTGGGATCTCTGCCTGTTACTTTTCTAGATTCTGGTGATTATCCTAACCAGAAATGGATAGTTGAAGTAAATCAGTGCAGATTAGAGATAAGATCCAAGATCATTCTTCGCACAATGTCTAACGTTCCTTGTACAAAGCCTTGGTTTTACCAAGAAACGATTACAAACCTATTCCTAAATGTTTGTCAATGGTATCTAAAATGGCCATAAAAAGGGGAGCAAGTCTCAAACCAGAGAACCTATGAACTTCAAATTTCCAGCATCTCTAATGGCCTAGCCAAGACCAAAAACTCTCAAAATCAAATAAACATTCTCAGTCATATACCTTAAACTTGTACTGTAATCTTTTCTGATCCATTAGGAAAAATGTTCTGAATTTACCTTTCCTATAATACAACTGACTCGCATATATTAACATTTGCTACCGAAGATCAAGGGTAATATTTTGCCATCATCTAACTTGTAGATAATGCAGTGGATTAGAAAAAAAGTTTTTACTTTTTTAATCTAATTTAACAGGATGCAAGATTGAAGCTCTTAGTGATGGAAAAAAAATGAATTAGCACATGAAACATTAATACCCTGTTTGAAAAATTACCTTTGGATTATATTCAGCATTTCTTGCACATAAAGCTATTCTCTTCAGGTCCAATTTGCAGGCCAAATTAACAGTGGAAACAATATTTCTGTGGAAAAAATAAAGAAACCTAAAAGGTTATGTACTCTAAATCTGCACAAGCATTTTGAACAGTTGTACCCAAAAGTCAAGATCACAAATTTCTAACTAAACTGATTGTTAGTGTACTTCAAATCTCTTCCACTCATGCACAGGCAGGTGTACACTCACAAAATGGGCAGATTGCAAACTTTAGCCTCTTTAGGATTGGAAGCAGGTCAGAGACATTCATTAGATTTATTCAGAGATGAAAGGCTTGTTTTACGAGGAGGGGTTGAGCAGTTTCAGCCTATACTCACCAGAAGTTAGAAGGATGAGAAGATATACAAGTGGAAACTGAATTGAGATTTAAAGATGCTAAAGGGGATTGACAAAGTAGGTGTAGAAAGAATGTTTCCTCGTGTTTGATTTATCCTAGGATTCTCTGGGAAGCAAGGGAGGAGATTGCAGATAGAAAGAATGTTTCCTCGTGTTGGGTAATCCAGAATGAGAAGTCAGGTTTAGGATAAGGGGTAGCAGATTTAAAACAGAGATAAGGAAGAATTACTTCTCTTAAAGGGTCGTGAATTTGTGGCTTTCACTACCCCAGACTGCGGCGACATTAAAAATCCATTTCAAATTTATTCAAATAGTTATGGGAGCAGCAGGAAAGTGAAGTTGAGGCAGTGCTGAGATCAGTCATGATTGTATTGAAATACAGAACAGGCACAAGAGGCTGAATTGCCAACTCCTGCTCAGAGTGCTGAAGTTCTTGTCAACTTAGGTTACTTAGATAAACACATTTCCCACTATTGAAGATTGACAAAATTCCTACTAGGTGAAACTTCAATTCTCTTAAGTCAACCCAGTGATACCAATCCAGGGGCTTGGCCAAGCACAGCCAGTGGGAATGGTCAGAGTTGCAATCCTGCGAGGAGCCAAATATTGGACAGCACAATATTTGACTTGACTCTTTCCATTTTCCTCTTTGAAGGAGAGGGAGGAAGATATGAAAGGAGAAGAAACTATGTGGTACAACTCTTTCTTTGGTACAGATGTGTGAGCGATTAGACAGCACAGAAGGCATGCAGGTTTAGTGGTACGTGACAACAAAGTAAGCAAAGATATTACAGGCAAGAGTGAGACCGGTAGATGGGAGGCAGAGACATAGTCGTGCGACAATACATGATTTCAAAGGGGATTTGTTCTGTCCTGTTTCTCTTAAAGGGTGTTGTAAACCTGGTGCTGAAGTGTTCTATCGAAAGCAGAGTAAATAGCTTTGCTTTTTTAAAAATGTAGACAAAAGAAGCACAAGTGGGTAGAGTCAGGCTCACACAGACCCAGGATTTTATACAGTCAGAATCACACAGCATGGAAACAGACGCTTCGGTCCAACCAGTCCATGCCCAAGATAATCCCAAACTAAACTAGCCCCATCTGGCTCCTCCTGGCCTATATCTCTCCAAACCTTTCCTATTTATGTACTTGTCTAAGTATCTTTTAAACAATGTAACTGTGCCTCCATCCACACTTCCTCAGGAAGGCTCATTCCACACGCAAACCACCATCCTGTATAAAAGGTTTGGCCCCTCATGTGTTTTTTAAATCTCTCTCTTTAAAAATATGCCCCCAGTCTTGAAATTCCAAAGGAAAAGGCACCTATTTTTAACCCTACCTATACCCACCATGATTTTATAAAACTAACCTCTGTAAGGTAACCTCTCAACCACATACATTCCAGTGTAAAAGAAAATCACAGCCTTTCTTTATAACTTAAACTTTCCACACCTGGCAACATCCTGATAAATCGCTTTGGAACCCTCTCTAGCTTAATAATATCCTTCCTTTAACTGGGCGATCAGAACTGGACAAAATACTCCAGCAGAGGCCTCACCAATGTCCTGTACAACCTCAACTTGATGTCCCAACTCCAATACTCAAAAGAACTGAGCAATAAAGGCAAGCGTGCTAAACACCTTTACAACCACCCTGTCGATAAGTGATGCAAACTTCAAAAGAATCATGTCCCTGAACACCTCTGTTCTGCAACACTACCCATTGCCTCAATTAATTGTATAAGCCCTACCCTTGTTTGTTGCCTCAAAATGCAGTACCTTGTGATTATCTACATTGAACGCAATCTGCCATTTTTCAGCCCATTGACCCATCTGATCAAGATCCCTTTGTAATCTTAGAAAATGTCCTTCACTGTCTACTATGCCACCAACTTTCGTGTCATTTGCAAACTTACTAACCATAAAAGGATGTTGCCAGGGGTGGAGGATTTGAGCAAGAGGGAGAGGTTGAATAGGCTAGGGCTGTTTTCCCTGGAGCGTCGGAGGCTGAGGGATGACTTTAACGGTGGTTTATAAAATCATGAGGGGCATTAATAGGATAAATAGACAAAGTCTTTTCCCTGGGGTGGGGGAGAACAGAACTAGTGGGCATCGGTTTAGGGTGAGAGGGGAAAGATATAAAAGAGACAATTGCAACATTTAAATGGCATCTGCATGGGTATATGAATAGGAAGGGTTTGGAGGGATATGGGTGGGGTGCTGGCATGTGGGACTAGACTGGGTCGGGATATCTGGTCTGCTTGGACCAAAGAGTCTGTTTCCGTGCTGTACATCTCTATGACTTTATGTCTTCTATATTCTCATCCAAAGCATTTATAGGAATGACAAACCAAAGGGGATGTAGAACCCAATCCCTGTGGAACACTGCTGGTGACAGGCCTCCAGTCTGAAAAGCACTTCAACTCTGTCTCCTGCCATTAAGCCAATTATGCATCCAATTGGTATTTTGCCCTGAATCCTACGTGACCGAACTTTACTGAATTAGTTTTGCTTTCACTTGTTGAAGTTGTAGTTTTGGAATTGAAGCTGCTAGATATAGTTGTTTCTCTGCTGCTAGCTTCATTCTTTCGGTTTCTTTCCTCTCCTAGACTGGAGGAGGTAGAAAGTGAGGGAAATCTGTTTTGCTGTTTTTGCCTTTGCCAATGATGTGTTTATGGGATGCTGCTATTTTGAAACAGTTGAAGCGTAGCAGAGTCATAGAGATGTACAGCATGAAACAGACCCTTCGGTCCAACCCGTCCATGCCGACCAGATATCCCAACCCAATCTAGTCCCACCTGCCAGCACCCGGCCCATATCCCTCCAAATCCTTCCTATTCATATATCCATCCAAATGCCTCTTAAAGATTGCAATTGTACCAGCCTCCACCACATTGTCTGGCAGCTCATTCCATACACGTACCATCCTCTGCGTGAAAAAGTTGCCCCTTAGGTCTCTTTTATATCTTTCCCCTCTCACCCTAAACCTATGCCCTCTAGTTCTGGACTCCCCGGCCCCAGGGAAAAAGACTTTGCCTATTTACCCTATCCATGTCCCTCATAATTTTGTAAACCTCTATAAGGTCACCCCTCAGCCTCCGACACTCCAGGGTAAACAGCTCCAACCTGTTCAGCCTCTTCCTATAGCTCAAATCCTCCAATCCTGGCAACATCCTCGTAAATCTTTTCTGAACCCTTTCAAGTTTCACAACATATGTTGTGAGTTCAAGCCCAATTCCACATATTCGAGTATATAATCTAGGCTGACACTAAAATGCAGTACTCAGGATGTTCTTTGTTCAGGGTGTCCTTCAACTGACACTCATAACTGACCTGGGGTGATACTGAACCCACAACTTCCATTAATCACAGACAAAAGTGCTACCTACAAAGCCACTTGCTGACTGTGAAGAGCAAATTAGATTGATTGTGGTTGTCACTTGTGTATTAAATTGAGGGATGCAGCAGGAAGACTGAAGTGAGGGGAAAGGTTCCACAGTTTGGTTTCTGAGTGGAGTTAGGGAGAATAAGAGCTGATGGCTTTAGCCTTGGCAAAACCAGGGATAAGGAGAGGGAATATGACTTATTCAGAACTTCAGGTTACTCTGAAAGTTGATGCACCCACTCCCACAGTTCAGTAATCAGTGTTTATGGTCTGGAGCTTTCAAATCATCTCATACACAGAGGTGGGTGAAGAATAGCACTTTGAACGTGTGCAGCAAGGCCACTTGTTACTCAATCCCACTTCCTGCCAAAGGGTCCAAATGTGGAGAGGTAAATTCAGCAAATTTGAACTCTTAATTCTCCTTAAAAACCACACACCCAGGTTGATCTTGCCTCAGCCCACAGTCTTCAACGCTTTCCATTTTCTCCCCCTTGGAGACACAACTTTTCACAGACTTCCCGATGAAGTTGTTCCTCAGAGTTTGTTGCTGTTCCTAACAGTCACTGATGGGGTAATGCTAATTACAATATGTCAGCCAGATGGAAAGAACGAGTAAAGGCAAGTCCAGAAAGTTTATCCATGGCTCCTGAAAAGTGCTGGTGACAGTTGCCAGAAGAAGCCTCTTTTTGAAACCCGGCCATGAAAATGCAGAGAGCTTAGTAAGCATATCAAAACTTAAACAAAATAAAACAGAAGCAGGAGTGGGCCATTCAAACCCTTGAGCTCTGCTCCCCCATAAAGTGATGGCAGATGTGGCTTGAACTCCACTTGCCTGCTTGTCCCATTGATTCCTGACCAGAACAAAATAACAATTGGGAATGTTTGGTACTAATCTGATGTGGAATTCCATTTACAAAGACCCAAGTTATTTCTAACTTCGCAGAGTCATAGAGAATGAGAAGGAAGATATTCAGCCCATTGTGCTAGCACTGGTTCTAATCTCTAGTGCCAATCTTCTGCCTTTTCCCATATACCAGCTCAATATTTCAATCCAAATACCATCCAATGCTCTCTTGAATGCCTCAATTGAATTTGCCTCCATCACATGTCCAGGCAGTGCATTCCATACTTTTCAGTTCTATCAGTTCCTCCTCAGTTCTTTTGTTAGTTTTAGAGCTTATGCTCGAAACACCAACTTCTCCTACTCCTCGGATGCTACTTGACCGGCTGTGCTTTTCCAGTGCCACACGTTTTGACTCTGCTATCCAGCATCTGCAGTCCTCACTTTCTCTTAGTCTTACCTGTCAATCAAAAGGATCTGTCTAGAATCATACAATACAAGAAGAGGCCCTTTGATCCATCAAGTCTGTACTGTAAAAAAAAACCTACAACCTACACTCGTCCCACCATCCCGCAGTAGGTGCATAGCTTTGAGTAGGAGATAGTGTCTACCTTAGCCTCCACTGGGGAAGACAATTCCAAACACTGAGAACCTTCTGAGGGATAAAATTCTTCTTCATCTCTGTCTTAAACAGGGGACTCCTTTTTTTGAAGTGATGTTCCCTAGTTCTAGATTCCCTCATGACTAAGAGAGGACAGAGAAATAGGAGAAGATAGGGGATGAAAGTAGATGAGAAATAGGTGCAATGGGAGTGGTCAGAGAATCAGAGAGGGTCTTCTCCTAGGCCCAGAAGTAGATCTAAGGATCCTCTTTTCCATCTGCCACTTCTCAGCCCATTGGCCCATCTGGTCCAGATCCTGTTGTAATCTGAGGTAACCCTCTTCGCTGTCCACTACACCTCCAATTTTGGTGTCATCTGCAAACTTACTAACTGTCGCTCTTATGCTTGCATCCAAATCATTTATGTAAATGACAAACGAGGGCCCAGCATCGATCCTTGTAGCACTCCACTGGTCACAGGCCTCCAGTCTGAAAAACAACCTTCCACCACCACCCTCTCTCTTCTACCTTTGAGCCAGTTCTGTTTCCAAATGGCTAGTTCTCCCTGTATTCCGTGAGATCTAACCTTGCTAATCAGTCTCCCGTGTTAACTATTTCAATAGAGTTAAAGTTCTGCCAATTTTTCTTTCTTCGTCATATTTTAACTGGTACAAGAATAAAGCAAGTTTTGCTGAAAGCCTAGTAGTTTGATGAATCAATTCAGTGTCTTATATCTGGCTTTAAATAAACATTGGGTCTCGGCTATCTCCTTGATATATCTCGAGAGAGTTTGGGCTGATCCAGAACAGCAGAGATAAAGTGAGCATGAGGTATCAGAGAGAAGATGGTGGCACTTACAGTGGCAGAATGTGGTGCTTGTTGTGCATTCCTCCAGACAGCTTAGACTTGGTTGACAATAATTGGACCAGGCTAGCATGATTTGGTGTCATGTCCACTGTTGATCCCAGGGTAAGAAGTCTTGCCCCTATACCATTCTGTTCACCAGTCCTCAAGGTTTCTGTCTGCAAGTCAGGGTGCCCAATCTTTCTTAGTCTACCATGTCCAGGACAATTACCAGAACCATGCAGAGTAGATTCACATTGCACACAGACAACAACTGACAACAATTGATATCAAGAAAATCTTTAAGATAGAGATAAATGAGGCACCAAACATGATGATAAAGAATGTTTTTTTCTTGTTGAGTACAGGTAAAGCTTTAGGCACGAAGTAACAGAACAGAAGCTTTTGGAGAAACACAATTAGATCTGATTAATAAAAATTTGTGATCAGATATACATCAAAAAGTTACATTCCATTGACATGAGATATTAACTATACATTTTGTTTCCTGGGAAACCAAACACAAAAATGGAGACCAATCATTTCATGAAAGCTCTCTTGAAATATGTGAGAAATAACACCACATTTGCAGCAAAAACTGATGATTGGAAGTCTGGATTTAGACCAGTAATAGGAACAACTATTAATAAAGGCATATTAAAATCAGGAATTAAATTTTTAAAAATCATCAGTAAACTAATGGAAAGTGTCATCAACAGTTCTATAAAGCAGCACCTGCTCAGTAATGTCCAATTTAGGTTCCACCAAGGCCACTGCACTCCTGACCTCATTACAGCCTTGGTCCAAACAGCTGAATTCCAAAGGTAAAGTAAGCTCGATATCATTAAGTGTGGCATCAAGGTGACCGAGCAAAACTGGAGTGAAGGGGAAATAAGGGTGGAGAAATCTCCACTTGTTGGAGTAATACACGAGACAAAGATGGTTGAAGTTGTAAGAAGAAAATCTGAGGCAAGAATATAAACGTGCAGTTAGCTGACAAAACAAGACGATTTGTGCAGTCGGCAGAGGGACTATAAATTTTCATAGATCAATTAAATTTAAGTTTTAAAATCTAGATGGAGTATGAACAACTAACAGATAAAATCAACACTCAAAGAATGCACCAGAAATAACTAGACTGGAGTGGATGTTGTCACACTGCAGTAAATAATTAGGAATTAACGTTACTGTCACAAGTACTCACGAGTACAGGAAAATCATAGTCTAATGTGGTGCCATAATTTAAGGAAGATGGTAAGGAAAAGCCAGGGAATAATAAACTGGTGAACCGAACATCAAGTTGTTGGAAGAGATCCTGATGGACAGGGTCTACATGCATTTGGAAAGGCAACAACTGATTAGGGATAATCAACATGGTTTTGTGCTTGTGAAATCATGTCTCACGAACACGATTTAGTTTTGTGAAAAAGTAATGAAGAGAATTGATAAAGGCAGAGCATTGGACGCGATGTATATGGACTTCAGTAAGGCAAGGTTTGACAAGAGTCCGCGTGATAGATTGGTAAGCAAGGTTAGATCACATGGAATACAGGGAAAACTAGCCATTTGGATACAGAACTGGCTCAAAAGATGGGAGAGAAGGGATGGTGGTGCAGTGTTGCTTTTCAGACTGGAGGCCTGTGAGCAACGGTGTATCACAAGGATCTGTGCTGGGTCCACTCCTTTTTGTCATTTATATAAATGATTTGGATGTGAACATAGAAGGTATGATTAGTAAGTTTGCAGATGACACCAAAATTGTAGTTTAATTTAGATAAATGTGAGGTGCTGCGTTTTGGAAAGGCCAATCAGGGCAGGACTTTATACACTTAATGATAAGGTCCTAGGAAATGTTGCTGAACAAGTCAGACCTTGGAGTGCAGGTTCATAGTTCCTTGAAAATGGAATGGCAGGTAGACAATAGTGAAGGTGGCATTTGGTATGCCTGTCTTTATTAGTCAGTGCTTTGAGTTTAGGAGTTGGGAGGTCATGTTGTGGCTGTACAGGACATTAGTTAGGCTACTTTTGGAATATTGTGTGCAATTCTGCTCTACTCCCACAGGAGGGATGTTGTGAAACATGAAAGGGTTCAGAAAAGATTTACAAGGATGTTGCCAGGGTTGGAGGATTTGAGCTATAGGGAGATACTGAATAGACTGGGGCTATATTCCCTGGAGCATCGGAGACTGAGGACCAGAGACCATATAGAGGCTTATAAAATGATGAAGGGCATGGATAGGGTGAGTAGCCAAGGTCTTTTCCCTGGGGTGGGGAGTCCAGAACAAGAGGTCATAGATTTGAAGGGAAAAGGTTGAAAAGGGACCTAAGGGGCAACGTTTTCTCACAGAGGGTGGTGAGTGTATGGAATGAGCTACCAGAAGTAGTGGTGGAGACTGGTACAATTACAGCATTTAAAAGGCACCTGGATGGGTATCCAGGAAGGGTTTAGAGGGATATGGGCAAGTGCTGGCAAATGGGACTAGATTAATTCAGGATATCTGGTCAGCATGGACAAGTTGGACCAAAAAGGATTTGTTTCCATCCTGTATAGTTCTAGACTCCATTTGATCAGAGCTGGAAAGCTACAGAGATCACTTCTGGGTGGCAACATGTAGCACAAGAGAAAGAGGTCAACCTAGGCATAGCTGAATGAAAGATGTGACAGAGTGGTTGCAGACATGCAGTGGATGTGCGAGGATGTGACAGGCAAGCATGGCAGATTATCACAGCAGATCTGGCAAGGGTAGCCACAAGCAGTAGCAGATGGAAGCAAGGTCATTAATGAAACTGAAAACAGTGTAGCCCGAGAAATATGCTGAGGAATTTCTGTGGAAACATGTTTGGGGTTTCTCAATTCTTAAATCCTCATGCATTATGGAGGTAGACTGTTCTATCATTCACCAAGGTCCCAGATGTTCTGTTGCTTTGATTATGCACTGATCAGTTCACATTTCCAGCAACTTGGGCAAAAAGGAATTAATCACACAAGAACAGGTCTATTTCACTGGCAAAATTAATAAAGGCAAGGGGATGCTTTGATGATAATAATAATAATAATAATAATAATAATAATAATAATAATAATAATAAATGTTTTGGATACTGTCGGGGGAAGATGGCTCACCGGGGAGGGCAGCAGTTGTCAAGATCATGGCACCATGGCGGGTACTGCTGTTCAGAAGGGCGGGAAAAAGACACGTAGGGCCATACTCATAGGGGATTCCATTGTGAAGGGAGTAGACAGGCGGTTGTGTGGCCAAAACCGGAACTCCTGGATGCTATGTTGCCTCCCAGGTGCTCGGGTCAGGGATGTCACTGATCGGCTGCAGAGCATTCTAAAAGGGGAGGATGAACAGCCAGTTATCTTGGTGCATATAGGCACCAACGATATAAGTAGAAAGCGAGACGAGGTCCTGAAAGCAGAATTCAGGGAGCTAGGAGAGAAGTTAAAGTGGAGGACCTCAAAAGGTAGTGATCTCGGGATTACTACCAGTGCCATGTGCTAGCCAGCGTAGAAGTGAAAAAAACAGACAGGATGAACACGTGGATTGAGAGACGGTGTAGGAGGAAGGGGTTCAGATTTGTTGGACATTGGGACCGGTTCTGGGGAAGGTGGGACTATTACAAAAGGGACAGTCTACATCTGAACCAGACCAGAACCAATGTCCTTGGGGGAGTTTTTGCTACTGCTGTTAGGGAGGTTTTAAACTAATGTGGCAGGGGACTGGGAACCAGAAGAGAAAACGAGTAGGCAGTGAGGTGGAGACTGGAGACTGTAAGAATTATGAAGATAGCACTAATAAAAAGGAAGAATAGGCAGAGAGCAGGTGAATGCAAAAGAACTGGTGGCCTGAAATGCATCTACTTTAATGCAAGGAATGTAGTGTGTAACGCAGATGAACTTAGGGTTTGGATTGGTGCCTGGGAGTATGACATTATTGCTATTACAGAGACTTGGTTGAAGGAAGGGCATAACAAATAGGTAAACAGATTATGAATAGATGTAGAGGCAATAGGGTAGTGGTGATGGGAGATTTTATTTTTCCCAATATTGACTGGGATACACTTAGCGTCAGAGGGCTGGATGGAGTAGAATTTGTACGAAGTGTCCAGGAAAGTTTTCTAGAGTAGTATGTCAATAGTCCGACAAGGGAAGGTCCATATTGGACCTGGTACTGGGGAACGAGCAAGGACAAGTGGTAGAAGTTGCGGTGGGGAATTTCTTTACAGTGACCACAATTCTGTAAGTTTTAGAATACTCGTAGATAAAGAAGAGAGTGGTCCTTGGGGAAGAGTACTAAACTGTGCCAAAGCCAATAATATCAAAATTAGGCAGGAGCTGGGAAATGTGGATTGGATACAGCTATTTGAAGGAAGCCTCCCACATCTCAAATGTGGACTTTTCAAAGATAGGTTAACGGTAGTGCAGGATAGGCATGTCCCGTTGAAGGCAAAGGATAAGAAGGGCAAGATTCGTGAACCATGGATGACAGGAGAAATTGTTCAACTAGCCAAGAGGAAAGGGAAGTGTACATAAGGTCTAGGCAGCTAAGAACAGAACGGGCCCTTGAGGAATATCGGAAGAGTAGGACAAGTCTTAAACAAGGAATCAAGCAGGTGAAAAGGGGTCATGAAATAGCTTTAGCAAGCAGAATTAAGGAAAATCCCAAAGCATTTTATTCTTATATAAGAAGCAAGTGGGTAACTAGAGAAAGGATTGGTCCACTAAAAGATAATGAAGGAAGGCTGTGTGCCAAACCTGAGAGAATGGGTGAGATTCTGAATGATTACTTTACATCAGTGATCACTGAGGAGAGGAACATGATGAATCTTGAGATTAGAGATAGAAGTTTGATTCGTCTAGATCACGTTGGCATAAGTAGGGACGATGTGTTGGGTATGCTAGAGGTTATTAAGGTGGACAAATCCCCAGGACCGGATGGGATCTATCCCAGGTTGCTGAGGGGGGTGAGAGAGGAAATAGCTGGGGCCCTGACAGATATCTTTGTGGCATCCTTGAATACAGGTGAGGTGCCGGAGGACTAGAGGGTAGCTTATGTAGTCCCCTTGTACCAGAAGGGTAGTAGGGATATTCCAGCTAACTATAGACCAGTGAGCCTGACATCAGTGGTGGGGAAGTTGCTGGAGAGGGTACTAAGAGATAGGATCTATTTATATTTAGAAAAGAATGAGCTTATCAGTGATAGGAAACATGGTTTTGTGTGGGGGAGATCATGCCTTACCAACTTAATAGAGTTCTTCGAGGAAGTGACCAAATTGGTAGAAGGGCTGTTGATGTCATATACATGGACTTTAGTAAGGTGTTTGATAAGGTTCCCCATTGTCGACCAATGGAGAAAGTGAAGTCACATGGTGTGCAGGGAGTTCTAACTAGGTGGATAAGGAACTGGTTGAGCAATTGGAGACAGTAGTAGTTGAAGGGAGTTTCTCGAAATGGAGAATGGTGACCAGTGGTGTTCCACAGGGGTCAGTATTGGGGCCACTGTTGTTTGTAATATATATGATGATCTAGAAGAGGGCACTGTTGGTATGATCAGCAAATTTGCAGATGACACAAAGATTGATGGAGTAGCAGAAAGCATAAGGGACTGTCAGAGAATACAGGAGGATATAGATAGACTGGAGAGTTGGGCGGAAAAAGTGGCAGATGGCTTTCAATCCAGACAATATGAGATGTTGCATTTAGGCAAGTCTAATTCTAGAGCGAATTATACAATGAATGGAAGAGCCTTGAGAAAACTTCATGGGCAGAGAGATCTGGGAGTGCAGGTCCATTGGACCCTGAAGGTTGCTGCACAGGTGGATAGAGCGGTCAAGGAGGCATATAGTATGCTTGCCTTCATTGGACGGGGTATTGAGAAGAGCTAGCAAGTCATGTTAAAATTATACAAGACATTGGTTTGGCCACATTTAGAATATTGTGTACAGTTCTGGTTGCTACATTACCAAAAGGATGTGGACGCTTTGGAGAGGGTGCAGAGAAGGTTTACGAGGATGTTGCCTGGTATGGAAGGTGCTAGCTATGAGAAAGAGTTGAGTAGGTTAGGTTTATTTTCACTAGAAAAAAGGAGATTGAGGGGGGGACCTGATTGAGTTTTACAAAATCATGAAGGGCATAGACAGGGTGGATAGAGACAAGCTTTTTCTCAGGGTGAAGGATTCAATAACCAGAGGTCATGCTTTCAAGGGGAGAGGTGGAAAGTTTAAGGGAGGATACACGCGGAAAGTATTTCACATAGAGAGTGGTGGGTGTTTGGAATGTGTTGCCAACAGAGGTGGTAGAGGCAGGCACGGTAGATTCATTTAAGATGCGTCTGGACAGATGCATGAGTAGGCGGGGAGCAGAGGGATACAGATGCTTAGGAATTGGGTGACAGGTTTAGACAGTACATTTGGATCGGCTCAGGCTTGAAGGGCTGAAGGGCCTGTTCCTGGGCTGTAAATTTTCTTTGTTCTTTGTAATAATACTGTTTCACATGTCCAGGGTATTCTAGGAGCAGTAATAGAATTTAAGTCACAAATTCTAATGATTATTTCCTTAGAAGATATTTTGTCATAGCTTTTTGTCTTGCACTCATCTGTATAATTTGTAAAAAGTACCAAGGAAAATAAATATTTATACTTTATGAGAAGACAGTGCTAATTGATTGAGATGTTGTCATTGAAAATGCACTGTTCAAAGATGGTTGCAAGTTAACTGTCAAGCTTGAAATTTCAAACCAGGCACGTTACTTATTTGTCAAATGAAATGAATCATAGAATGGCGTTCACCTGTTTTGTAGAGTTGAAATAGACTGTGTACATGTTCCTTCTTTTCGCAAAGAACAGTGTGTGCACTTGCACAAATAGAAGGCCACATATATTAATATGCAGAAACCGGTTGTATTTAGGTTTGGTCAGATGAACAGAGAGAAGGGTTGTGGGAATCAGTCTGAAAATATGGTACGAGTGGGAGATGAGACTCTGGAGCATGGGAGCTCAAGTTAAAATCCTGGAAAAGGGATGCAAAACTCGATCAGGGCATTGGTCAAGAATCAGCGACAATGAAAGATATGGGTTGGCCAGGCTGGCACTAATAGATAAAAGTGATGGGGTTAGGGGCAAGATGAAAGCTGGAAAGCAGTAGGATTTTGTAATTATGGGTACACAATCAAGCAGAAAGGTGGGGGCAAAAACACTCCTTTCGGCAGATTACCAGAATAATAAAATTTGCATGATCCATTTCCTTTAAACAGCAGACACTGCTGTTTTAAATAACTTAAATCATACATATGAAATTGTGAAGCTTAAGTTATTGAGAAACTAGCTCTTGGGTCCCGCTGCCAGCAATTACATGACAGGGCTCAAGGTATGAAAACGGATCCAGCTCACCACACCTTGAAGATGTGGGTTAGAATAATCACACACTGAATTACCTCTCTCGAAAATACAAACTGGATAACTCAAGCCAGGGAAAGAAAAAGCTTCAGAGAATTTTGAGGCAGGGCCCTCAACAGACTGTTTCATCTCCTGCACTTTTGCCCTCCCTCCCAGAACATTGATAGAGATCCTCTTGTCCTTACAAGTCTGGTGGAATGGAAAGTAAGTAAAAGGACCATCCTCGGTCATGTCTGCCACCTCCAGTAGGATACCACCACCAAGCACATCTCCTGTCCCCAGCACTGGCAGTATTCCACAAGGACCATTACATTGATGGAGGACTGAATCACTTAAAACTTCCTAATTCCCCATGTAAATCAATAAAAGAAATGAAATGAAACCAGACAGATCATCTGGCATTGACGTGGGCACTGGAAAAGACAAAAGCAGAAACAGCCCTGTTAATCCTGCAAAGTCCTCCTTACTAACATCTGGGGGCTAGTACCAAAATTGGGAGAGCTACTTCACAGACTAGTCAGACAACAGCCTGACACAGTCTGTAAGATATGATTCCGTGAGTATGACTAGGTTCCAGACACCACCATCACCATATCTGGATGTGTCCTGTCCCACCAGCAGAGATGGCAGCACAGCGGTATACAGTCGGGATCTGGGAGTCCTCAACATTTGGCACCAGGCCCCATGAAGTCTCATGGTTTCAGTTTAAACATGGGCAAGGAAACCTCTGGCTGATTACCATGTACCATTCTTCCCTCAGCTGATGAATCAGTAACCCTCCATGTAAAGCTAAACAGAGGATGGCAAGGGCACAAAATGTAGTCTGGGTGGCAGAAAACATTGAAAGTCCTCAAGAGTGTCTCGGCAGCAGTACTGTTGATTAAGCTGCTAAGGACCTGAAGGACATAGCTGCTCGGCTAGGTCTGTGGCAGGTGGCGAGGGAGCCAACAAGAGGGAAAAGCATACTTGACCTCATCTTTACCAATCAGCCAGGTGCAGACCCGAGGCAAGAGCGAGGCCATGCTCTTCGGGAACTGGGCCGATCAATCCTCGATCCCCTTCACCGTCAGGACCAACCACCTGAAGGTGCTGGGTATTTGGTTCGGAGGGGCTGAGGCGTGCGCCAAGTCTTGGGAGGAGCGTATCAGCAAAGTGAGGCAGAAACTGGGCAGATGGAAGCTACGGTCGCTCTCCATCGCGGGAAAAAACCTGGTCGTCAGGTGTGAGGCACTGTCATTGCTATTATACGTGGCACAGGTCTGCCCTATTCCCAGAACCTGTGCCGCTGCAGTCATCCGGGCCACCTTCCAGTTTATATGGAGGTCAAAGATGGACCGGGTCCGAAGGGACTCGCTGTACAAAGATCTGGGCAACGGGGGAAAAAATACACCCAATGCCACCCTCACCCTGATGGCCACCTTTGTGTGTGGCTGCCTAAAGCTGTGCGTGGATCCCCGGTAAGCAAACACCAAGTGTCACTACGTACTGAAGTTCTACCTGTCCTCGGTGTTGCGAAGGATGGGCCTGGCCTCGCTGCCGCGGAACGCTCCGAGTAGTTGGAACGTTCCGTATCACCTGTCCTTCGTGGAGAAGTTTATGAAGAAAAACACCTTTGACCACAAGTCCATCAGGAAGTGGTCAGCACATAGTGTCCTTGAGACCCTTCGGGAAAAGGAGAGAGCGGATCCTATCGAGCGGTTCCCTGAGCAGACTGTCAAAGCCATTTGGCAGAATGCCTCATCGCCAGAACTTTCCAACAAGCACCAAGACATGGCTTGGCTGGTGGTGAGAAGTGCTCTGCCTGTGAGATCCTTTATGCATGCCCGGACTCTCAGCCGCACCGCACGCTGCCCTCGAAGCGGCTGCGGGGGGGACGAGACTGTCACACACCTCCTTCTGGAATGTGCCTACGCAGAAGTCTGGAGAGGAATGCAGTGGTGTTTGTCGAGGTTAGTCCCAAGCAGCGCCGTGACGCGGGACTCCGTGCTCTACGGCCTGTTCCCCGGGACGCACACCGAGACGAACATCAACTGTGCCTGGAGGATCATCAACTCAGTGAAGGACGCTCTCTGGGGGGTCCAAAACCTGCTGATCTTCCAGCTGGAGGAGTTGACCCCAACTGAGTGTTGCAGACTGGCACATTCCAAGGCCCAGGACTACGTGTTGAGGGACGCGCTGAAGCTTGGGGCAGCTGCTGCCAAGGCGCAGTGAGGAAAGACCACCGTGTAACATCTGCCTGCCTAAAGACGAACAGGGGGCCCGCGCAGTCACTTGGGCTCTGCTGACGCCTCAGCTAAAAATGTAATCGTACAGATCTGTAAATAGGAATGATTACTCTGTTTTCAGTATGCAAACAAATGGAATGTTTACATATGTATGGCATGTCCAGTTGTACAGATCATCAAAGTAGTTTATGAATAAAGTATATTTTTGAAATAAAAAAAAATCTGTAAAAGCGACCACTGCACAGTCCTTGTGGAGACAAAGTCCTGCCTTCACATGGAGAATAACCTCCACTGTGCTGTGTGACACCATCACTGTACTAAATAGGACAGACTTTGAACAAATCTAGCAAGTCAAGACTGGACATGCACTGTGGGTCACCAACAGGAGCAGAATTCTACTTGAGCACAATCTGTAACCTCATGACCCAGCATATCCCTCGACTTAACCAATACCATCAAGCCAATGGATCAACCCTGGTTCACTGGATGTGCAGGACAACCTGCCAGAAGTAGCACCAAGATACCTGAAGATGAGGGGTCAATCTAGTGAAGCCACCAAACAGGACTACCTGCACACCAAATAGAAGCAGCAAATGCTAAACAGAGCTAAGTAAACTCAAACTACTTAAAATTGGTGAGGAGAAAGTGAGGTCTGCAGATGCTGGAGATCAGAGCTGAAAATGTGTTGCTGGAAAAGCGCAGCAGGTCAGGCAGCATCCAGGGAACAGGAGAATCGACGTTTCGGGCATAAGCACTTCTTCAGCTCTGTTTAGCATTTGCTGCTTCTATTTGGTGTGCAGGTAGTCCTGTTTGGTGGCTTCACTAGTTGACCCCTCATCTTCAGGTATCCTGGTGCTACTTCTGGCAGGTTGTCCTGCACATCCAGTGAAAAGCTGCGCTTTTCCAGCAACACTTTCAGCTAAGTAAACTCAAAACCAATGGATCATATCTAAGCTCTGCAGTCCTGCTGCATCCAGTCATGAATTGTGTTGATCAGTTAAACAACTCTTTGTAGAAGCGTCCACAATTATTCCCTTCCGCAATGATGGAAGAATCCAGCCCATCAATGCAAGTGATCAGGCTGAAGTTTTCACAGCAATCTTCAGCCAGAAGTCACAAGTGGATGATCCATCTCAACTCATGAATTCCATAAATTGTTTGTTTGACCTTTTATTTCACGGTGGTGTAATTATTAGTTAGTTGATCCATGATCTGCATAAGCCCTTCCTGAAGAAGGGCTTATGCCTGAAACGTCGATTCTCCTCTTCCCTGGATGCCGCCTGACCTGCGCTTTTCCAGCAACACATTTTCAGCTCTGATCTCCAGCATCTGCAGACCTCACTTTCTCCTCACCAATTTTAAGTAGTTTGAGTTTACTTAGTTCTGTTTAGCATTTGCTGCTTCTATTTGGTGTGCAGGTAGTCCTGTTTGGTGGCTTCACTAGGTTGACCCCTCATCTTCAGGTATCCTGGTGCTACTTCTGGCAGGTTGTCCTGCAGATCCAGTGAAAAGCTGTGCTTTTCCAGCAACACATTTTCAGCTAAGTAAACTCAAAACCAATGGATCAGATCTAAGCTCTGCAGTCCTGCTGCATCCAGTCAGGAATTAGCTTTTAGATTAGATTACAGTGTGGAAACAGGCCCTTCGGCCCAACAAGTCCACACCGACCCGCCGAAGCGAAACCCATCCATACCCCTACATTTACCCCTTACCTAACACTACAGGCAATTTAGTATGGCCAATTAACCTGACCCTGCACATCTTTGGATGGTGGGAGGAAACCGGAGCACCCGGAGGAAACCCACGCAGACACGGGGAGAACGTGCAAACTCCACACAGTCAGTCGCCTGAGGCGGGAATTGAACCCGGGTCTCTGGCGCTGCGAGGCAGCAGTGCTAACCACTGTGCCACCGTGCCGCCCACGGTGGCACAGTTGATCAGTTAAACAACTCTTTGTAGAAGCGTCCACAATTATTCCCATCCGCAATGATGGAAGAACCCAGCCCATCAATGCAAGAGATCAGGCTGAAGTTTTCACAGCAATCTTCAGCCAGAAGTCACAAGTGGATGATCCATCTCAACTTCCTCCGGTGGTCCCCAACATTATGAATGCCATTCTTAAGCCAATTCAATAATATCAAGCAGTGGTTGGAGACATGGATACTGCAAAAGCTTTGGGCCCTGACAACATTCTGGCAACAGTACTGAAGACTTGAGCTCCAGAACTTGCCACTCCCCAGCCAAGGTGTTCCAGTACAGTTACAACATTGGCATCTTCCTGACAAAGTGAAAAATGCCCAGGTATGTTCTGTACACAAAGACAGAACAAATCAACCTGGCCAATTACCACCCCATCAGTCTACTCTCGTTCATCAGTTAAGTGATTGAAGACCTGCTCAGTGATGCCTAGTTTGGGTTCTACCAGGACCACTCAGCTTCTGACCTCATTAAATCCTTGGTTTAAACATGGACAAGTCAGCAGAATTCCCAAAGTGAGGGGAAAGTGACAGCTCTTGACATTCAAGCTGCATTTGACAGTGGGACATCAAATGAGCCCTGGAAAAACTGGAATCAATGGGAATCTGGGGGCAAACTCTTCGGTGGTTAGAGTCATACCTGACACATAGGGAGATAATCATGGTTGATAGAGTTCAGTCATCTCAGTTCTCTGCAAGTGTTCCTCAGTATTATGTTCAAGGCCCAAATATCTTCAGCTGCTTCATCAATGACCTTCCCTCTATCATAAAGCCAGAAATGGGGATGCACACTGGTGATTGCACAATGTTCACCACTATTTGTGACTCCTCAGATACTGAAGCAGTCCATGTCCAAATGCAACAAGATCTGGACAATATCCAGGCTTGGGTGGAGAGGTGACAAGTAACATTCACACCACACAAATACCAGGCTATTACCATCACGATTCTGACCACTGTCCCTGGACATTCGATGGTGTTACCATCACTGAATCTCTGAATATCAACATCCTGAGGAGTGTTTACTATTGACTAGAAACTCAACTGACTCACCATGAACACAATGGTTACAAGAGCAAGTCAGAGGCTAGAACACTGGTGAGTATCCTGACTCCCTAAAGCCTGTCCACCATCTGTGTGACTTTATAGAAGGTGGAAATCAGGAGTGTGATGCAATATTCCCCACTTGCCTGGACAGGTGCAACTCAAACAACGTTCAAGAAGCTTGACACCATCCATGTGTAAGCAGCCTGCCTTATTGGCACTATATCCATGATCACCTACTCCCTCCACCACTGCGCTCAGTAGCAGCACTGTGTATGATTTACAAGATGCACTGGAAAAATTCATAGATCCTCAGACAGCACCTTCCAACCCACTTCCATCTAGAAGGACAAGGGCAGGAAATATATGGGAACACCACCACCTCAAGAATCCTCTCTAAGCCATTCACCATCCTGACTTGGAAATATACTGCTGTTCCTTCACTGTCGCTGGGTCAAAATCCTGGAATTCCCTGCCTTATGGCACTGTGGGTCAACCCACAGTACATAGACTGCAACAGATCAAGAAAGCAGCTTTATACCGTGTTCTCAAGGGTAACTAGGGAATTAAAATGTTGGCCAACCAGTGATGCCCACATCCCACAAATGATTTTAAAAAAATAAAAATCGCAGAAAGTGTGGCAATTACAAATTCAGCTCCTCCCTCCTCACTGTCCATGGTGCCAAACACACTTTTCAGGTGAAGCAACATTTTACTTGCACTTCTTTCAATCTAGCTAAATGTTCTTAATACATTCTCATTTACATGGTCCACACCAAATGCAGACTGGATGAAGACTTTACGGAATACCTTTGCTCGGTCTATAGGAATGACCCTGGCCTTCCAGTTGCTTGCCATTTTAGTAAACCATTTTGTCCTCATGCTAACATTTCTATCCTAGGGATGCTGCAATATTCCAGCAAAGCAGAGCCCAAGCTAGAGTAACAATATTATACCTCAATTTTCGCTTAAACCCTTCCAACTTAATATTTAATTCCACAATTCGCGGATGACATTTATCTTCTCCATTGTACTTCCATACTCCCGACTGCTCTCTATATATACTTACATACACTCATGCCTTGTTTGTGTCTTCTTAATTGTGCCCGCAGATTAGTCCAATTTTTTCCTATTCTCACTGACCACCCTTTTTTGATCTATATCTTTTCTTCAGCACCAACCTCTCAGAACTTTGTGGGAAGCTAGGAAAGAGACTGTTGGGACCCTTGCTAAGATGTGCGTGTCATCAATAGTCATGGGTGAGGTGCCAGAGACTGGAGAATGGCACACATGGTGCCATTATTTAAGAAAGTTGGTAAGGAAAAGTCAGGGACCTATGGACTGGTGAACTCGATGTCAGTGGTGGGTAAGTTGTTGGAGGAGATTCTGAGACACAAAATCAAGGCAGCATGGTGGCTCAGCGGTTAGCACTGTTGCCACACAGCACTTCGGTCCCAGGTTCGATTCCAGCCTCGGGTGACAGTCTGTATGGAGTTTGCACATTCTCTCAGTGTCTGCGTGGTTTTCCTCCGGGTGCTCCGGTTTCCTCCCACAGTTCAAAGATGTGCAGGACAGGCAAATTGGCCACGCTAAATTGCCCATAGCGTTAGGCGTATTAGTTAGAGTGAAATGGGTGTGGGTGGGTTACTCTTCGGAGGGTCGGTGTGGGGACTGGTTGGGCCGAAGGGCCTGTTTCCACACTGTAGGGAATCTAATCAAGAATTTACATGCATTTTGAAGGCAATGACTACTTAAGGATAGCCAACATGGTTTTGTACGTGGGAAGTCATGTCTCACGAACTTGATTGAGTTTTGTGAAGTAAAAAATGAAGATTGATGAAGGCAGAGCGGTAGACGTTATCTATATAGACTTCAAGACGTATGACAAGGTTCCACATGGTAAACTGGTTAGCAAGGTTAGATCACATGGAATCTGGGGGAGCTAACCAACTGGATAAAAAAAAATTGGCTTGTGTAGGAGACAAAGGGTGGAGGTGGAGGGTTGCTTTTTAGACTGGAGGCCTGTGACAAGCAGTGTGCTACTGCTTTTCATCATCTATACAAACTGTTTTGATATGAATGTAGGAAGTATGGATTTGCAGGTGACAGTGAAATTGATGTGTAGTGGACAGTGAAGATGATTATCTTCGTGTACAAGGGTCTTGATCAGATGGACTGTGAAGTGGCAGCTCGAATTTAATTTAGACAAATATGAAGTGTTGCATTTTGGTAAAGCAAATCAGGGCAGGCCTTATATAATTAATGGGAAGGCCCTGGGGAGTTTTGCCAAACAAAGAGACATAAGGTGCAGTTGTATAGTTCCTTGAAATTGGAGTTGAGGTTGAAGGAAAAGATTTGCTAACCCACAATAGGCCCACAAAAGCAATTTGGCCAAATTGTACCAGGACACCCAGAATTCCCGAGCAGCTCTCAAACTGGGTCAGACAGCACACAGACAGTGGAATACGTTCTAAGCTCCCATGGACATGACAGAGATCTCAAAATCCTAAGGGCAGTTTCACAACCCAGCAATACCAAAGCCGTACAAAGAGCAGCACAGACAGAGAGACAGCACAGGACAATGGAAGCACCTCACCACTTTAGAAGAGGCTTTAACACCTACCTGTCAAGATGAATGGAACCATGATACTGTCAGGATGTTGCATTGTGTGAAGGAACAGGACATTCATTCAATAAACTGTTTTCCAATTAGCATCCTTGCAACTAAATTACTCCATTTCCAGTTTCCCATTTCTTAATCAGTGACATTGTGCAGCATGACTATAAAACTGGTCTCAGCTCTGGGAGAAGAAGTTGGATCTATCTGTGCAGACTGTCAGTTCTGTGTCAGCCTCGGTCAGTTTCTCCTCCAGCGATATCAGCTTGCAATAAACTGTTTGTCAATTTCACTTCGAGCTGTGTTTTGTGATCTCTAACCTATTGGACAAATTTCTCCGACACAGGTAGACAGGATGGTGAAGAAAACATTTGGCACACTAGTTTTCATTGATCAGTGCACAGAGTATAGGACTTGGAATGTCATGTTGCAGCTGCAACATGACATCAGTTAGGTCACTTTTGGAATACTGCATTAAATTCTGGTCTCCCTGCGATAGGAAGGATGTTGTGAAATTTGAAAGGGTTCAGAAAAGATTTACAAAGGATGTTACCAGGGTTGGAAGGTTGGTGCAATAGGGATAGGCCGAATAGGCTGTGGCTGTTTTCAGTGGAGCGGAGGCTGAGCGAGACCTTGTTGAAGTTTATAAGATCATGAGGGGCATGGATAGGGTACATAGACAAGGTCCTGTCCCCAGAACAGGGGAGTACAAAACTCGAGGGCATAAGTTTAAGGTGAACAGGAGAAAGATTTAAAAGGGACCCAAGGGGCAGCTTTTACATGAAGAGGGTAGTGTGCATCTCAAATGCATTGCCAAAGGAAGCAGTGGAAGCTGGTACAATTACAGCATTGAAAAGGCATCCAGATGGGTTCATAAATCTGAAGGGTTTGGAGAGAAGAAGCCTAAATGGTGGCAAATGGGACTAGATCAACTTAGGACACCTGGTTGGCATGGATGAGTAGGACCAAAAGGGTCTGTTTCCGTGTTGTTAAACTCTATGATTGTATGACTGTGCCTTCAACTCTGAGCACCCTCATGTTGCATTAACTCCTCCTCCTGTCTGCAGCAAAAACAAAACATTTCAGCTCCTTTAAATTTTGAAGTCGACATACTGGACTTGAAACATTAACTTTATTGTTCTCTTCATAGATGTCAGACCTGAGTTTCTCAAGTACGTTAAGGTGGCATGGTGGCTCAATGGTTAGCACTGCTGCCTCACAGCAGAGACCCAGGTTTGATTCCACCCTTGGGCTGTGTGGAGTTTGCATATTTCCCCCATCTCAGTGTGGGTTTCCTCCAAGTGCTCCAGTTTAATCTCACAGTCCAAAGATGTGCACATTAGGTAGTTTGGCCATGCTAAATTGCCCGTAGTATTCAGGAGTGTGCAGGCTAGGTGGGTTAGCCATGGGAAATATCAGGTGGGGATGGGTCTGGATAGGATGTTCTTTGGAGGATCAGTGGGGACCAGTTGGGCCAAATGGCCCATTTTCACCATATTGAGATACAGTAAAAAGATTTCTGTTTGTGTGTCAGAAAAAGTATACTGGCAACAGCCTGACAAAATAGTGTTCGAGAAATTCAAGACAAAGAAAAAGTGTTCCAGAAAACACATGCACTGCAAAACGTTTTCAATATTTGGCATAAAGAGGTATAATCTTTAAAAAAAACATATTTTGGGAATGAAAATACTTACTGTAACTGGGGACATATTCCAGAACTTTCTACTGGAGTCATTGGTGTTACAGGAGTCATGGGTGTCATTGGTATTGGACAAATAGATGATGATGATTCTTTGATGATTGGGGTGGAAACTGTATTATTTATTGAATGGTATGACTCCTCGCTGTTACCTTCAGGTCCAAGTGCACCAATAGCATTATTATCCTGGGTTTCTGACAGCATTTGGCTCTCCTGCATACTTGGCTCCTTACTTGTATTCTCTTCCACATCATTGTCCTCTTGGTCACTGAGAAAACTAAGATCTGCTGAAGTCAGCTCAGCAGTAGGTTCTTTGGGTTGAAAAAGTTGAGGAGGGTAACAAGGCTCATCAATTTTTAAATCAGAATCATAGGGAATCATAGAATTGTAGATATGGGAATCACCTGAGAGATCATCCTGAAAAATCAAAGCATATTTAAGTCACAATTCACACAATCCAAAAAGATCACAGTACTTCATCCTCTTTATAACACATTGACGGAGACCTTTCATGGTGTCCTGACGTGCTACTGATCTCCAATGATCTGGAGATGGAAGACTTGTCCTTGGAATATGAACAAGTGGTCAACAGGCAGTGAAACTTTGAAAATTTGTCCCTATCCAAGTACAAAGGGATCACCCATGAATTGTCCTGATCACTGCACTTGTTCAGAGTAAGTAGCTGCATAAGACTGATCCAGACTATTCCAGGTGTGATCCCCCAGTTTGCAGTGAACTGTAGGTCTCAACTAGTAGGGGTTGGTAGATGTAACAATTTTTCTCAGCACAAAGACAGAAGGATAAATTCACAATGGATCAACATTATCTAACTATCGCTGAAGAAATATTAGTAATTTGGCTCTTGAGAATTGCAATTGCCATTACATAGTCTTCTGAGACTCAGCAAGAAGGTTTACAAATAAATAGATATTTGATTAAAGTACTAGAAGTGAAATTCACAGACCAGGCGAAATTTCGTCACGACCAGTTTCAAAACCAGATGCAGATGGTGTTTGAGAGTAAAGTACCTGCCAAGTGTGCCAATTCTTAGCTCAATTTCTGACTATTTTTACTGAGACAGGTTTGGCGTCCGACAGTGATGTGGTGTCAACCAATAAGGTTCATTAGGAGCAATAGAAGGAGACACTAGAATTTCCCAGTCACCCTCCAATTTCTTGATGTGATGGGGGAGTTTCATTGTCTGCAGCTGACATTCACCAGAAGGCCACAGTGCCTCCACAAAAGGAGTTAAAAAACACAACACCAGGTTATAGTCCAACAGGTTTAATTGGAAGCACACTAGCTTTCGGAGCGCTACTCCTTCAACCACCTGATGAAGGAGTGGTGCTCTGAAAGCTAGTGTGCTTCCAACTAAGCCTGTTGGACTATAACCTGGTGTTGTGTGATTTTTAAACTTTGTGCGCCCCAGTCCAACACCGGCATCTCCAAATCATGCCCACAAAGGAGGCCTTTCAGTCACCTGTACTGCCGGTTTTACTGCAGGTGGAGTTAAAGGTTACCCATGTGAAGTTGTCCTCTTCCACTGCACTTTCCAGTGGTGGCCAAGCTGCTTTTTGAAATTAATTAATTTAAATAAAAAGGATGACGAGAGGTCATGTTGAAACACCCTAACAGTTTTACCTGCTGCTCCTCAACATGGGGGGTCTCCGATTAGCCCTCTAGCTTCAGGAGCCTATCATTAAATGCAAAGTCAACGTGGATGCCAATTAAAAATGAGCAACATCGAAAATTCCAGTTCAGCAACTTATTTTACCCTCCCATTCAGAGATAAAAGTTTCAATTCTTTTTCCTATCCTCAAAAAGTCCAAAACTTACAGCTCACCACCACCTCCTCAAATTAGGAATGAGAAACAAATGCTGATGCTGCCAGGAACATTCAAACCCGACAAAAAAAATCTAAGATACACAGACTGTGAAAGGGTAGAGCTCGGTGAGGATAACAGTAGATACAGGGAATCTACTGTTGAGACAAAGAATTAATGTTTGTGCTCCAATGCTGGTGGATTGTGGTCTCCAAGTATGCTAGTCTTACATTTATGTTCAGGATTAATCAATCATGAAGAGATGGTTTCAAAAATGTTAGGACTGAGGAACTTGTTTCAAAGTAGACATGGTATCTGAAAGCTTAATCGGCATGAAGTTGCCCAATTTTCTAATATTAAATGGTGCAGAGACAAATTCCGATCACAGGATTTAGAAATGTTTCCATCAGAACAGCACAATATAATGCCAAGGTTTGAAGGTGTGATTTAGTACATAAAAACAGGCCGTTCTTGATTGTTAAGGTCAAACATAGACCAGAGATAAGACTAGTGTGTGCAAGAGACTTAGAACTGAAAACTGGGAGTAACTTCATTATCGAAATAGTTACATGACTATAAAATTTATTTATTTTCGGGGATTTTGGTTGAAAACAGAAACAATGTCAATGTCAACATTCAAGATTAGATCAAAGACCTGGATGAATAATGAGTGGAAGGGATGTCTGAGCAGTAATTAAACAGGATTTAAATGGGTTTTCTTATGATGGCAGATAAACACTTAAGTAGCCTGTTTCAATACTGAAAATTCTCACTGATTCATTGGACAGAAAAGGCCTTCCCTTCAAGTTTTTCATAGCCGAGAATATGTTTGCAAATACATTGAGTATGAGAACAGCAACACGTGTTAGTTGTTACCAATCACTCATGAGTTTCAGAGTACTATTAACATCTAGTATCTCAAGTGATTGGATAGGAAGCCTTCACCCATTCTAGTACTGGACAGCGTTTATGTTTTTCAAAGAAAAATCTTTAATGATTCTCACAGACTGAAAAGTATTGAAACAGCTTAGCACACGGTACCAATGGCATACTAGATATCTTTATGCTTACTTAGGCCTGCTAGATTTTTTTCTTGTGATAGGACCAATCTAATTGCAAAGATTTGAAAGTATTAGTAAAGAGTTTTCCAAAATAAGAACATCCTTCCACACTGAAAAGTTTCATAAATGGTATAGATAGAGCCCAGTACACATTAAATTGAATACATTTTTCTTTTAAAAATGAATCAGTCTTAACAAAAAAAAGTGACTTAGGTATTCCAATCGCATTCCAATTGCCACTCTGCATCAATTTCTTTTCCCCATTAGTACTGCATTCTGTACTTCTTGCTGGGAATTCTGATCATGAGGATCTAAAATCTGGATTTTGGCTGTTGTCAGGAGCAACCACTTAATGCATGCTTTTACTAAGTACAAAATTGTATTACCCCAAATCACAAAATCAAAATTAACTGGCAGGATCGCTTGGTTTTAATTCCTTTACACATTGTCAGTGACCTGTCTCGTTGCCTCATGGTTAATTTGAAGCAAGGCTGCATTAATTCATTGTTAATTAAGATTGGAAAGATACATTACTACCAGTTGAAGGAATTCTGCATGTGACTGGGGGACAGAGGTATGTATAGCAGATGGAACTCCCAAAAGCTGAGAAGTGATTGTGAATGGATATATGAAAAATAAAAAGGGACATGAGAAAAAGTGGAAGGCCACTAAGGTTGAGAAATATACAAACAGGGTTAAAGCAAAAATACTGTAAAATAAAGAACTTGGATTCTGAGTAGAATCCCAAGATTATG
This sequence comes from Chiloscyllium plagiosum, assembly GCF_004010195.1. NCBI lineage: Eukaryota > Metazoa > Chordata > Chondrichthyes > Orectolobiformes > Hemiscylliidae > Chiloscyllium > Chiloscyllium plagiosum. The sequence goes on from NC_057719.1 coordinate 47,961,981, forward strand.
TCTGGCATACCAATCCTTTTTTTTGAGGATAGGTATTTTATTCCTGAATACCCACTGAGCCCCGAACATCTCCTGTTTGTCCCCAGCACATCACCCACCTGTTACAAACCTCTCCTTTTGAAAATGAAGCATCCAATCTTCATAGCCAATGTCATGGGGATGAGTGGCCTGCGCTATCCTAAACCGGGGCCCGTCCCGGGAAATAAAGTAATGTTAACAGAGCATGCCCCTGACCACAAAAACAAACCGCCCCAATTTGCTCAATATGTCCAAGGGTAAATGCAGTGAAATTTTGGGAGTAGCCTGAATAGGAATGGCTTGTGTTACAAGACTGAAAGATGTGCCTGTCTGTCTGACGGAAGTGATATACAATTGAACAATAATCAAGAAGCTCAATTACCTTCGTTTAACCCTATACTTTTGCAACATTTTCCACCTGGAGTCACTGACATGATCCGGACCAACAGTATGAATTAGTCCAGAAATTTCCAGTCACATATATGGTGAGCGGTAGTTTTCTATTGGGATGGCCAGAACGAGACTGAACAACGATGCAAGTTACAAATAAAACAGATTACATCTTGTGCCCTCGCGATCCCAAATGAAAGGGTTGATTGGAACCAGGATACCCACTGGGGGCAGAACTTACCTCAGGTGTCCACCCGTTGACCACTGCTGGGCAAACTTTTCCCGAGGGGACCCTGAAAATGGGGATAGGCAGGCTCCAGCATGACACCTTTGAGACTGGGAACAAGACAGCAAATGGCTGGCCCTTGCTTTAACTCTTGAAATGTGGCCACTGGGGAGTGGTATGTCTTTACTGTTATCTTGGAGCTAACGTGGGGAATCGACATGCTTTCGTCTTAGCAAAAGGAAAATCTGCAAATCTACGCTGACTTTTCATTGCACTTTTGGTACGATCCACGATTTTGGAGCCTTGTGGGAACATTGAAGATTTTTAACCCCAAGGAGCAGCATTATATTAATGCTGTTTCATCCAAATCAATCTGCAATTATCAAGATGCTCGGCTTATACCAAGGAAACTGATACTGTTTCCAAGGTTGCGAGCAAGTGGATGCAGCTGCCAAGCAGACAGCCTTACACCCCAAACTTCCAATCCCATCGAGTCCCCAGCAAATCCCAGTTAGATACAGTATCAGAATGGGTATGCTAGATCTGGGTAAGCTACAAAAATCACAGGGGAAGCCCTTGCTGAAGGGCACAAACTATGGCCTCAAATAGGGTACTCCCTCGATACTCAAACCAGAATGTGGGTGATCCCTTCTGGGCAAGTTTGTGTTTCTTCTTTGCTGCTGCCTATTTTAATTGATTATGTGTATTTTGTAGACACTTGGGCAAGGAGGAAATGGTTTATACTAAATTACAATGGACACTCAGTGGCCTCCAACCTCGTTGGGAAGGACCCTTCCAGGTCCTCTTCACCATCCCAACTGCTGCTAAGGTCGCCGAACATTCTGCTTGGGTTCACCTCCATCATTGCAAGTTCATCAGATGAGCCCCTTGTTGGGGGAGGGGGAATGATGATGGATGATGATGATGATGGAACTTGACCTGCTGTGTGGACTTGCCATTGGTGCATAAAAAGGGACAGTTTACCTCTGCAATCCTGAGCAACCAGAGACTGCGTACCAACTATGCAGAGAAAAAAATAAAAATCACTGCGTGCCAAGAGACTGAATGTTACCAACAATGACTGTTGCAGTAGTCAACTGCATCAAAAAGATTGAACAGTTCATTTACAGAACAAGTCTAAATGGTCTTTACCCTGTCATGGTGTTGTGTGCCAGTTTGATTTCAATTGTGCTATAGGCAACCCTGGTAAGCCTTGTCCCCATTCAAATAGGTCACACTACGAAAGTGAAATATAACATTTCCCTATCTTCTCTAACAATTTGTTTCTTCAAAGTCACAACAGAATATTTAGCAGGGATGAAGTGGTCTGTTACACCCTTACTTCAGCAAAAGGCTGTTTGACCTCTTTTCTTCTCTTGAATCCCAACAAAAGAGTATGGAATGCTACTAAAGTGTTTACCGGACATACCATTTCTTTTGATTATTACTTATCCCCACCTGCTAGCTGTTTATGGACTTCTTCCAATAAGTCCAGAGTAGTCCATCCGAATTGTTACAATGATAAAGGATGGGGGTGTACTTACATTAATGTGACCAAGACTACTCCCTGCGTGATGATTAAAATGTGCCAGTCGCAACTGTTCCCCTGTAGGGGCTCGCATCTCATGCGTATGCATTGGGGATATAATGTGTCTCTTATCGCTGGTATTCAGGCCCTTTGTGGAATGGGTAATAGCGCCCACCTTCATTAGGATACCCCTAATGGCACCCATATCTTCCCAATTGTGGGATGGAAGGAACCAGTCTGAAACAGTAACCATATGTCTTTCCAAAAGACCTATCTCTTTCTATTGAACAGCTTTCACCTCAAACACTCAGGGCAGCCGGGAAGTCACAAAGACAGGCTCGCTTTTTATTGGGAAGCTCTCTCCATCATTTACACTAAATCTGGTTACTATTTTTTTTTAAACAAAGGCAAAGCAACCAATTTCCTGGCTCTTAATAAAAAAGGCACTCCCGTGCTGTAGCTGTAGGAACATGGTTCCCTGTCAATTACCTGGTAATGGGAATGGGATTTCCCTGTCAAACGTTCAATCTCATTGGAGTTCTGCGCAAGTTGGAAGAATCTAAAGGCTTTGAGCACCACTAAGGGTCACTTTCTGGGGTATGCATTTCTTAGTATTTTCTTCGTAGGAGGGTCTGCAGGAATTATTAGCCATCAAAACTGAAATTCTCTCATTTGCGGTCTCACCCTCGAGTAACGAGACAACAGGGGTTAAGGACATGCTTTCAGAATTATGCCTATTGTCCTAACAAAACCAGTATGCCCTTGACTACATACTTGCCAAAGAAGGTGGAGTTTGCGCCATAGTCAAAGGCAAATGCATCATGGGCGTCACTAACCTCATAGATAACATGCGCACCTTCATCAGCCAAATGACTGAAGGAGCAGGATGGGGAGATTTGGGTTTTGACTCATGGTACAACTGGCTGATAAATATGGCTGTGTATACTACTATTGCTTTAATTGGTCTTTTTGTTGGAATTGCTATTGTTAAGTGTATTATTGCTAAAATATTAACTTTTATTGACAGCATCGGTTCCACCCAGAAAACGCTTCTTCTCCATTCAGATGGAGATGAGGAGGAGCCATTGCCACCTCCTACTTCTTCCTTGGGGGAGGAGGAAGTATGGCAGTCTCTGGCGTCCATTCGGTTAAACTGATCTAATTTGTGCCCTCATATCTTATGGGGTGGTCATAGAATGACCAAAGGGGGGAGATGAAGATCTAAAATCTGGATTTAAGTTGTCAGGAGCAACCATTTAATGCATGCTTTTACTAACTACAAAATGGCTTCTTAATGCAAGTAACAGAAAATAACAAAACAAAATGGTTTCGAGGAGCAATGACATCTAACTCTGCTTAAAACTGCTTTCCTGAACTAATTGAAAGATTAGCAAACAATGCCCTTTCATAGTATGAATTAACTAAATAAGATATGACATTATTAAAGTATCCTAAATTGACCTTGGAAACCAGGGGTCCCGAAGATAAAGAAACGTAAAACAAGTCAGTTCCCAGAAAATATCATTGGCTTAATTTTATGTCTATTTGTCATTTTCTTACATTTATTGGATTAATTTTGCAATTAAGGCTGTTCTGTTTGTTAAGAGACCTATAAAAATTGTCAGGGTTTTAAGGTTGTGTGCAGCTTTTCCAGAGTACACAGAGGGGCTTAACCCCTGCGTTGCTAGATAATCTATGCCTGGAATCATAATAAATTGTTAAAACTTGCAAAGAAAGACTGATCTGCTAGTGTTTATTTGACCGATCGCAGAACTGAGAGGTCCCTCCCAGGGGTCCAGATTTACAATCCCAGTTTCTTCACAAAGACAGAGCAGAAATGAAATCAATACATTACCTGGATTGCAGAACAGTGTGTCATGTTAAGAGATTTACATATCCAGCAACAAAGCCAGGTACTTTGAACAGCTGCTGTGAAAGGGGAAGTACACAAACCAAGCATGGGGTTAGAGTGAGGTTATTTAATGAGTTAGCATTTTGAATAGAATAGGGTGCCAGCTAAGTGGAGTGCTTAAGGTAAGTGTTGCAGGATGGGGGTAGTAGGTCATTATAGGGCTGGTAGCAAAAGGGAGGTGATGTTGGGGCCAGAAGTGGGGGCAGTGGTTGGCTGCTGCAACAACTCTGGCCATTGATATATCTGAACCAATAACACTGTTCTAGTTAAAGACAATGTATTGATGAAAATGTCATCAAAAAAAGGGTTGGTACAAAAAGGGATTTGAATTGAGATACATTGCACAAATTAACACAGGCCACTCAGGCTTTTAAACAAAATGGTAGGTGTCAAAGGCAACAGGGAGGGATGATTTTTTTTTCCTGTTTGCCTCTTCTTTTGTCGTGAGTTTTGAAAAAAAAATTATTTTTAAGAAGTGCAAGAGGCAGTGGTGTACTTCCTCAAAACCTGTTTGTAAAGTCCAATTCAAAGTGACTCAGGAAATTCTTCAGGGTCAAACAAAGCCAGGTTTATAACTGCAATTAAAACCCATGAGAATAATTTGAAACACGTTCACACACACATCCAGACAAGAAGAGAAAGACAAAAGTGGAAATGAGAGGAGTCACAAATTACTTAAAGTTGGGTATTATTCACATGATCATGAGTCCAGTAAATCTTCTTTTAGTTGACAGCACACACAAGTCCATTTCACAGAAACTGTTTTAGGTCCCTTATTTTAGCAAATACTTGTACTGGTATTGGAAGCAGTCCAGAGAAGGTTCACTAAGTTGATTCTGGTATGGAAAGATGCTCTTATGTTGAGAGGGTGAGCAGGTTGGGAGTATACTCAAGAGTTTAGAAAATTGAAAGGAGACCTTATCAAAATATACAAGATTCTTCAGTACTTGACAACATAGATGCAGAATGATTAGGAGGTGCCAGTGTTGATTGGGGTGGACAAAGTTAAAAATCACAACACCAGGTTATGGTCCAACAGGTTTATTTGGAAGCACTAGTTTTCGGCAAGTACTTATGTGACTCGGTCAACGTTGTCTCTCTCATACGCTGCAGGCGAGGATGCCGTGAGGCATGGTACATTGGTGAGACCAAGCAGAGGCTACGGCAACAGGTGAATGCACACTGCACAAAACTCAACTAACAGAAGTGTTCCCTCCTAGTTGGAGAGCACTTCAACGGTCAGGGACATTTGACATCAGACCTTCGAATGACCGTCCTCCAAGCAGACTTTGCGACAGGTAGCAACGCAAAGTGGCCGAGCAGATGCTGATAGCCAGGTTCGGTACCCGTTGGGATGGCCTTAACCAGGACTTTGGGTTCATGTCACACTACAGGTGACCCCACTGCACCCACGCACGCACACACACTCTGAAAACCCATACGCTAACACATACACTCCCACACCCTACCCTCTCACAGACTTATAACCCTTTACACTCTCACATACACACACTCTCTCAGACACTCATACTCATGTGCCCTCCAAACCTTCGCGCACACACACCCACATAAGTTTGTGGAGTGAATTTGTACTTGCAGAATTACATTTTATTTTGCTCAAAAACTGCATGAATCCATGTAAGAGTCTGTAAATCCCTTTTGTTAAAGATTAGAGTCAGTCTGAACGTTGGAGCACAGACAGCCTCACACAGGGAACCTCACACCTTCAATGCATTATCTGGGCCAACATGACACCTATTGTTATAATTCACTTGAGAATGTAACTAAGAAAGTTCTGGAATATACGTATGAAAGAATTGAAACCAACATGCTCATTTTAAAAGAAGAGAGACTTAAACAATCCAGGTCTTTTTCAATATATAATTTCAGTGACATCACACTTAAACCTTTGCTAGAAATTGTGTCCTACAATCTTATACTCCACAACCACTTGATGAAGGAGCTTTAAAGTGCTTCCAAATAAATCTGTTGGACTATAACCTGATGTTGGGAGATTTTCAACTCTATGCAGAATGATTGTTTCCCCCTCTGACAGCATCTGGGACCAAAGGGCACAATCTTAAAATAAGGGATCACTCTTGAAGGTGGAGACTACGATTTTTTCCCCCCTCAGAGGAAGGTGAACCTATGGAATGCTTACCACAGAAGGCTGTGCTGTTAATGCTGAGATAGACAGATTTTTAATCAGGAAGGGAATCATCAATGGGTATGGGAAAAAGACAGAAAAACGGAGTGGAGGATAATCAGACTGGTCATGATCCCAACAAATGGCAGAGCAGATATAATAGGCAAAATGTCCATTTCTGCTTCTACATCCTGTGGAATTACTTAAGGTGCAGTAGTTAATTGGACGTTGGTTCACTTCTTTCCAAAAAGAAAGGGACCCATTTTTGAGAGACCAAGATGAGAGGCAGATGTTAGCTAAGCCTGAAGCTATTTACTCTTCTGGTGTTGAGGAAAGTAGTCAAAAAACAGTAAAGTTAAAGGCAACTCAAACAAATCAGCAGTTTGTCATTAGATTGGTGCACTCAGTGAATGAGGTGTGGTTTGATGTCCAAGCCAAAACCTATGGTATTTTATTGCAGATAACTAAGCAGTCATTCACATCAAGTTAAGTCATAGTGGGTTACTATTATCTCCAATGTTCAGGACTGGCTATATTGGTCATCTAGTCGACTATTCCTTTATATTAGCTTGGCTGCAACATTCATAAAATGTAAGGAGTGAGAGTCCAGGAGGATGGTGCATGCTTTGTACTACTGATCAGAACTTTGCAGAATTTGTGGTCAACTGGCATCATGTGATGAGAGGTAAAAACAATGACTGCAGATGCTGGAAACCAGATTTTGGATTAGCGGTGCTGGAAGAACAATGACTGCAGATGCTGGAAACCAGATTTTGGATTAGCGGTGCTGGAAGAGCACAGCAGTTCATGCAGCATCCGAGGAGCAGCAAAATCGACGTTTCGGGCAAAAGCCCTTCATCAGGAATAAAGGCAGAGAGCCTGAAGTGTGGAGAGATAAGCTCGAGGAGGGTGGGGATGGGGAGAGTGCCTGCAGGTGTCTCCCCATCCCCACCCTCCTCTCATTTATCTCTCCACCCTGCAGGCACTCTGCCTGTATTCCTAATGAAGGGCTTTTGCCCGAAACATCGATTTTCCTGCTCCTCGGATGCTGCCTGAACTGCTGTGCCCTTCCAGCACCACTAATCCAGAATCTGGTTTCCAGCATCTGCAGACATTGTTTTTACTTAAAGG
>NC_057719.1:47970594-47981438 GCF_004010195.1 Chiloscyllium plagiosum
TCTCTGCCTTTATTCCTGATGAAGGGCTTTTGCCTGAAACGTCGATTTTGCTGCTCCTCGGATGCTGCCTGAACTGCTGTGCTCTTCCAGCACCACTAATCCAAAATCTGGTTTCCACCATCTGCAGTCATTGTTTTAACCTAGGATAGTGAAGAAGGCATTTGGTAAATTTCCCTTATTGGTCAGAGTATTGAGTATAGGAGTTGGGAGGTCATGTTGCGGCTGTACAGAATGTTAGTTATGCCACCTTTGGAATATTGCATGCTGTTGGAAGGATGATTGTCGGCGGATGATTTGGTTTATGCGAAGGTTGGTAGGGTGGAAGGTGAGCACCAAGGGCATTCTGTCCTTGTTACGGTTGGAGGGGTGGGGTCTGAGGGCAGAGGTGCAGGATGTGGACGAGATGCATTGGAGGGCATCTTTAACCACGTGGGAAGGGAAATTGCGGTCTCGAAAGAAGGAGGCCATCTGGTGTGTTCTGTGGTGGAACTGGTCCTCCGGGAGCAGATACGGCAGAGATGGAGGAATTCGGAATATGGGATGGCATTTTTGCAAGAGGTAGGGTGGGAAGAGGTATAATCCAGGTAGCTGTGTGAATCGGTGGGTTTGTAAAAAATGTAATCCAGGTAGCTGTCTACCTGTTTTCAAACTACAAACCTACACTCCAAGGTTTCTTTGTTCAGAAACACTCCCAGGACCTTACCATTAAGTGTATAAGTCCTGCTCTGAATTGTCTTTCCATAATGCAGCACGTCACATTTATCTATATAATGTGCCATTCCATCTGCCACTCCTCAGCCCATTGGCCCATCTGATCAAGATCACATTGTACTCTAAGGTAACCTTTGCTGTTCCCTACACCGGCAAACTTACTAACTATCCCCAAGTTCACATCCAAATCATTTATATGAAATGATGAAAAGCAGTGGACCCAGCACCAATCATGTAGTCTATTACTAGTCACAGGCCTCCAGTCCACCTGTCTTCCAGCCAATATGTGCCTTCTCTTTTGTCTTTCTCCACTGGCTTGCTCAAGACCTACAAAATTTCTTTCTCCTCATTTCTGATAAAAGGTCATTGGCCTAAAACATGAACTGAGTTTCTCCAGATGCAAACTGAATTGCACATGAAGATTTCCAGCATTTTTGGTTTTAAATTATATTTTAGACTTTGCTTAAAAAAAAGTAATTAACTAAAGAAATCAGTTGGAAGCTTGTCAGATCCCCGAGTTCACATAGATTGTGAGATCAAGCAGGCCTCTACATTATTGCATTTGAACCAATAAACTGCTACAGTTACCACTGAATAAAACTATGATTACTTGTAAACAAACAAGACAAAATGAAGCAACAATATACACTCCAAGTTACATAAACCGAATAGCAAACAGTAGGAGGTTCAGCAGGGATTTGAGAAAGTTTCCCAAGCAGAGGGAAGTGGGTATCTGGAACTCACTGCCTGGAAGGGTGGTTGAGTCAGAAACCATTACAACACTTTAGTAGTGTTTGGATGATCACTTGAAGTGCCACATCATACCAGGCAACTGAAAAAGTGCTGGAAACGGGACTGGAGTACAGTACAGTAAATACGTACTTGAACCCCAGGGACACAACGGATCGAAGGACCTCTTTCCGGCTTGTAAAACTCTGATTTTTAGACCAAATTAATATTGTCGTTTGTATTCAAGTAATAAGTTTAAATTGCTTTGTATGTAGCAAAGACATGAGCTAAACTCATTTTTAATAAAAGGAAGCATTCGACCCTTTCACTAAGACAAATCTTATTTTTACAAAATCCTCCTGTTTGCGGAAATTCAACTATAGTCACATTTTAATGATTGATTTAAAAACTATATCTTCGTTTCTACATTCAATAAATATTGTATCACAAAATAAACAAAACCCTCCCTCTTGCTACCCTTTCTTGCAGTTGGCTTATTACAGAGAGAGTAAAATTACACTTACATTTGCAATAGACTGGTCAAAATAACTTTCCAAAGATGATTCCATAACGATATTTAACTAAGTACTAATATTTTACGGCAGTGAGTGAGCAAGCAGCTTGTATACTCAAGCCTCTTCCTTCAATCCCAGCGGCTGTTCATCCTAAAGCATCTCCACGTGGTTCTGTTTGACGCACGACATTTAAATTGCAATGAAGAGGTTTCACAGAAATTTGTATCTCGTATTTTGAGTCATGTTCTTGCAGTTTATAAAGATTAATATTTTATTACAATGACTTCACTTTTGTTTGCTGCGAACGTTAATTTCAAAGTTAATCCAACGAATTCAATGCGATATGCAATCCTTAATTTAGAAACAAATCATGGCAATTTAACATTGTTATCGCCAAATATGGATTTTATCCAATTTCTTTTCGAAATCTCGCAGTGTTTTCAGTCAGTTCGTGCATTATTTACTACTGCTTTGGTCCAGTCTGAATTATACCTTTGCGATGCTTTAGTACTGACGACATAATTGTGAGTATTGAACAAAAAGCCCCAAAAGAAAGTACTGCGCATATGAGAAATCCGAAACAAAAATAGAAATTGCTGGAAAAACTTAGTAGGTCTGATGAATCTGTGCAGAGAAAGCAGAGTTAATGTTTCGGACCCATTGACAATTTTTCTTGATTTCTGTTTTTGGTTGTGGCTACTGGTTTGGTCTCGTTACTCAATCTAATGAGGGGGAGTTTAATCTTGTTTTGAGATAAAGTGAGCCGGGTGATCACTCATCTGAATGTCAAACCAAAAAGGCATCTGTTCGAATTATAGTACAGGTCGTAGTCCGACAACGCGCGTTTCATCAATGCGATTGGGGAACATTTTTTTAAAAACGCGAACACCCATTTGTCATGACGCGACTCTATGCCCCTAATGCTTTAAGTCTACTCAAGGTGTTTACTTCTGTAACGTCCAGAGGTTCTATACTCTCCTTCAATGTGAAACCACCCCCAGCCACCCCCCCCACCAACTCCTCCAGATCAGACTACTGCTGTCTCTACCTTCTACATTCCCAACCACCGTTGTGTCACTTCCTCCTCTCCAGCTTCCTGAAACCTCCCTATTTCTGCACCATCCTCCTGGGCTTAAACCCTCCTGAGCTTGGTAACCTCCTTCATCCCCCTACGCTCCCGGATTAATGAATTCAACATGCGTTGTGACATCAAACACTTCTCCTGCCAATTCCGCCTTCGGGCTTACTTCTTCCATCAGAACTCACCAGGACTCCTTGACCATGACCTCACCTCCCATTCACCAAACCATCGTCTCCCAGACCATACACAACCTCATTACCTCAGGGGATCTCCCACTAATAGCCTCCAACCTCATAGACTTGAAACCCCGCACCACCCAATTCTACCTCCTCCCCAAAATTCACAAACCTGACTACCCTGGTTGACCAGTCTGCTCCCGCCCCACTGAGCTCATCTCTACATACCTTGACACTGTCCCATTCCCCCCGTCCACAAACTCCCCACCTACATTCGAGGTACTGCCCATGCCCTCCATTTCCTCCATGACTTTCGTTTCCCCAGCCCCCAAAGCCTCATCGTCACCATGGACATCAAGTCCGTATACACATCTATCCGCTATGATGAAGGCCTCCAAGCCGTCAGTTTCTTCCTCTCCCGTCAACTCCACCAATACCCTTCCACTGACTTATTCATTCTTATGGTTGAACTGGTCCTCGTTCTCAATAATTCCTCTTTTGAATCCTCCCATTTTCTGCAGATGAAAGGGGTAGCCATGGGCACCCATGGGTCCCAGCTATGCCTGTCTCTTCATTAGGTACGTGGAACAGTCCATCTTCCACAGCTACACGGGCACCATTCCCCACCTTTTCCTCTGTTATATCGATGACTGTATCAGCGCAACCTGAGGACGTTGAACAGTTCATCAACTTCACTAACACATTCCACCCTGACCTTAAGTTCACGTGGACCATCTCCAGAGACCACCCTCCCCTTCCTGGACTTCTCCATCTCCATTAATGGTGACTGACTCAACACGGACATTACTACAATTCCCACAGCTACCTGGACTACACCTCCTCCCACCCTGCCTCCTGTAAAAACACTATCCCTTATTCCCAATTCCTCTGCCTTTGCTGCATCTGCTCCCGGGAGGACCAATTCCACCACAGAAAAAATACCAAATGGCCTCCTTCAAAGACCACAATTTCCCCTCTCACTGGGTCGATGATGCCCTCCAGTGCATCTCATCCACTTCCTGCACCTCTGCCCTTGAACCCCACCCCTCCAACTGCCACAAGGACAGCACCCCCCGGTCCTCACTTTCTATCCCACCAACGTCTGGATACATTGCATTATCCTTTGCCATTTCCGCCACCTACAAACAGACTCCACCACCAGGGATACATTTCCCTCCCCACACGTATCTGGGTTCTGTAAAGACTATTCCCTCCACGACTCCCTTGTTAGGTCCATGCCCCCCACCAACCCACCCTCCTTTCCTCTCCTGGTATCTTCCCCTGCACCATAAGAAGTGCAAAACCTGCACCTCCTTCCAAGGCACCAAAGGAACCATCCACATTCATCAGAGATTTACCTGCACTTCCACACACGTCATCTAATGTAACCATTGCTCCCGATGTGGTCTCCTTTACATTGGGGAGACAGGATACCTACTTGTGGAACACTTCAGAGAACATCTCTGGGAAACATGCACTAAGCAACCCGACTGCCCCATGGCTGAACACTTTAACTCCCCCTCCCACTCTGCCAAGGACATGCAGGTCTTGGGCCTCCTCCACACCAAACCCTTACCACCCGATGCCTGGAGGAAGAACTCCTCATTTTCCTCCTTGGGATCCTCCAACTATAGGGGATCAATGTAGATTTCACCAGTTTCCTCATTCCCACATTCCCAATGAAGAGCTTATGCTCGAAACATCAATTCTCCTCTTCCTCAGATGCTGTCTGACCGGCTGTGCTTTTCCAGAACCACTATCTTTGACTCTCAACCTCCTCCAGTCCCTATGACGTTCCCAAACTCCCAAGTCTCTAAATTCCTCCTGACCTCTGTAACCTCCTTCATCATCAACCTTCACAATTACTGAAGCGGCTTTTTGCCAGTGCAACCCTCTGTAAAATCCTCCAGTCCTGATATCTCTCCCTATCTCTGTAACCACTGCCATCCTCCAGTGTATTTCTTGGGAACATTGCAGACGAAGGAAGAGGTATAAAATCTGGCGCATGTTACAGAGGTAGGAAGGGCTGCAGAACCTGGAATATTGTGCAAATTTAGAAAGGGATGTGGATCCTGCAGGACGTTAGAGGTCGTGGAAATCATAGATTCAACAACAAAATAGTTTGCAGTTGTAAATGCACAAGCCTGGGATCTTGCTAAGCTGATTCTGAAGGTCTTCACTAGAATGACTGAGTACAGCTTCAGATTCTCAGGCTGGGAGATGTGAGTTCAGATGTGAATCTATTTGCCCATTCTGTCTGTGTGCCTGACACTGACCTGGTGGTGCTCTGCTAGAAGTCACTGTCTGTACATCTGATGACCTCCAGGTGTACATGACTGACCAGAGCTCACCTCAATAAAGCCTTTATTTGGATTTTTTTGTCTCATTAGTTTTAAGTGGCAGATTTGTGAGATAGAGTCATCGAGATGCACAGAACAGAAACAGACCCTTCGGTCCAATCGTCCATGCCCACCAGATATCCTAAATTAATTTAGTCCCATTTACCAGTACTTGACCCATATCCTTCCAAACCCTTCTATTTATATAGTGTTGTGGGGAAAACACCAGTCTCGGAGTCAGAATCGGGGTTCAATGACGGAGTTTATTGCACAAGGAAATACCGAAGCTCCAGGGAGGGAAAGACACCAACAGCACAGTGGTCAGCTGTGAGTCTTCTCTCGACCTGGAGCACATGTCAAGAAACTTTTATACATCTTGTGATACAATAGGCCTGTGATGGGAATATTGTATTTGTAACATGGTTTGTTTATGGCAATCATTGCAGAATCATTGATAGTTTCGATACAGTCTTTGTCAGTTCTAGCACAACCTTTGTTAATTTCTGTGTAGTCATTGTCAGTTTCAATGTCTGCATGGGAATCCATTGCTGTAGTAATGGGTGCTAATCGCTCTTCTTGAAAAGGACGGTTACTGTAGCCCTGGCTATTAGCATTTTGTATTGAGTCTGTTAGCATTTCTATAACAGGTGTTGGCTGGACCCAGATACTTTGGCGGGCGGTATTTGTTACTCATGTGTATTCTTTCCCCCACCCGCCTTAAACTAATCGACTGGCTTGTGAATGCATTGTGCTGGCATTCTGGTGGCCCCAGGCAGTGTCTTTATCTGCTTAGCTGTTTCTCTCCATATTGTGATCTGGTGGCCATCTTGTGTGTCAAGTTGGCCAACTGATAGCTCAGTGGCCATCTTGTCTCTCCATGTGCCTAGTGTCACCCTGTCCCGTGCAATCTCCCTCTTCACTCCCCCTCCTTTGTGGTCAAGGAGGCAATTTAGGAGATCTCCCGCAGACTACCCAATTCAAATGTCGAGGTAGATCATCTCTAGGTGCTCCCCCTCCCGAGGGATATCATGGAGTGCCAATTTTGTTGGGTGCTCTTCCGTGGTGACACTCGCTGCTGGTACAGTTCTTGTCAGTAGCGCATTACAGCAGAGCTTTAAATACGCGAGGCCCACAAGCATGCCAGCATAAATGCAATCTTGTGTGCCAAATAGGGTCCCCAAGATTTACCTAGCAACCAATTTAGCCAGTTGTGTGTAATTGTGGTCCCCTGTCGAAAACTGTCTAGCTGATCTCGGATATTCTTGATGGCTTCTGTAATATTACAAGAGGCATCAATAACATGGGTAATACAATTGTCACCAATAATTGTACAAACTCCCCCTTGCTGTGCTAATTGATAAGCCACCGTGTAACGTATCTGCTGTGTATAGAATCTGAGTTCAGCCAGCTCTGTGTTAATTGCTTCCAGAGCTTTCGAGGTACTGTTGCCTAGGATAGTCAGGCCACATACAAGATAATTTTGGTCTTTAGCGCTGACGACTCCTGCTGTGCGCCCCCCCCCCAAAGATAGAGATCCCAGAAATCCACATCCCAGTGGCTCCAAAGTGGTGGGATCTGCCAGTCAGCATAGAACTCCTGACTGATGGAGTAGGTCACTATCCTTCTCTGAATATGTCCCCCGCGGGGCATGGTACAGTAAGGGGCACAATTGGCCCTACTGCAAACAGGTTTAGGATGTTTGGGGTATCTGTCGCACAAGTCCCCTAAAATAGGAAAACAAATCCCGTCGCCACTTGGTAACAGACATTGTCCTGTCCTTCTGTTTGTCAGTCCAGCCATGTTGCCCAAGTCCCTTGCTGGTAAGTATCGAACAGGTATGTCCACGTGGCAGAGCTGACATGGGTGCCATTGCACTGATCACATATGAACTGTCTGTCGGTGGTGACATTCAAGCATGCCTGCTCGCTGCAGGTGCAGGTAAACTGTCCCCTAGTGACTGTACAATGCTAATAAGTGCACTGAGTCGGGTCGCATGAGTCATTTTTGGAAACCAGGGCATAAACACATCCCCATTCCTGTCCTGTGAAACAGAGTGGGTAATTACCGGGTTGTAAATGGGTCTTCCCTTCCCTCGGCTGGTGGTCCTGTCCAGCTGCACACATCTACCCTGGAGTCCTTGCTTGTATTTGGAACTTTATTGCTGGAACAGCACAGCAGGTCAGGCAGCATCTAGGGAACAGAAGATTCGACGTTTCGGGCACATGCCCTTCTGTTCCCTAGATGCTGCCTGACCTGCTGTGCTGTTCCAGCAATAAAGTTTCAGCTTTGATCTCCAGCGTCTGCAGACCTCACTTTCTCCTCCTTGCTTGTATTTCCCTATCTGCCCTTTACATGGTGCTCCCAAGGTGTCTACTGTATACAGGTCGCGAGGAGTCCACACCGGATTCCACTGATCGCGCCAGTGGGTACAGACAGTTCGGTTCCCATGCAAGCTTAGGTGGATTTTATAGAAGAGGTTATCTTCAAAACCTGGCATGTTCCCGACAGTTGTGACACTTACAATACAATGAAATACAAGTAAGTATGTACATGTTGCAGTTAAAATAGTTAACAGTGAAAGTCTTTGTTCTGTTAGGAGGTGCAGTCATGCCTTGTTCTGTTGTGTTTTCAGTACTCTATCCGAATGATTGTCTTGTCTGTCTTTGCTGCTTGCACCTGGGGAATGGTCAATAACATTAGTTTGGCTACAGGAGTCTTTAAACAGGTTTAGTTGGGTTCAATGCTTCCATGTGCCTTTTCCTTTAATATCTAGACAGGCACATGTGTCCCCACTTATTACCACGTCGTATGGCCCATTCCATTTTGGGGCAAAGCCTGGTTTGTCAGGCAATGCTCACACCAGGACATGGCTTCCTGCTGCTGGAACATCAGGGAAGACTTTGAGTTCCCCTGCCCTGTCCTTTTTGGGCGCTTAATTTTATCACGTACTGCCAAATTTTATCTTTTAGTGGACCCACATCAGTGCCACCTGTGGTTATTGTCTCTGGCAACTGCGTTGCTCGCCTGGTCATTAATTCAGATGGGGTTAGCCCGGTTGCCTGATTCGTGGTGGCTCTTAATCTCATCAGTATGGCTGGCAGCACTTCAGCCCATGCTCTGCTTGAGGCTGGCATAGTCTCAGCTAAAGCATTTTTGAGCGTTCTATTCATTCTCTCTACCATCCCTGAGCTCTGGGGGTGATAGGGGGTGTGGACTTTTTGTCTAATGCTGAGCAATTGGCAGATAGTCCTCATATCTCTTCTTGTAAAATGTTTACCATGGTCGGAGTCGATCTGGAGGGGCACCCCCCACCCAGGGATTACCTCCTCTGCTAATATTCTGGCCACAGTGGTTGCAGTGCAGCTTTTGGTTGGGAATGTTTCTACCCACCGGGTGAATTGGTCTATGATGACCGGGCAGTACGTTTCCCATGGGAAGGTGGTAGTGGCCCTGTAAAATCTATCTGAAGGTGTTCCCAGGTCCCCTAGGTCTGGGCTGGTGTCCCATCCTAACTTTTATGGGTCTCCCTGGGTTATGTTGTGCACAAGCCATGCACCTGCAGCAGGACTTGGCCACATCTCTTCCCATCCCCTTCCATCACCACTTTCTCCTTCGGCTTGTTGTCATGGCCTCTCTACCTGTATGGGAGAGCCCGTGGTATAGTTCAAGCAATATGTTCTTTATACATGCTAATGCTATCACCTTGTCTGCTCACCTCCAGACACCATCCTCCCTTTTGAATGCCCCTTGCAGTTTCCGTTGTTCTTTCTCTTCCTGCGGAGTGTCCTCCTGCAGCTGCTGAATTTGGATAGTGTCTTTCGCTAATTCAATAGTGGCTATTGCAGGCTTATTAATGGCTTCTTGTTCTAGTGCTTTCTGAGCTGCTCGGTCTGCTGCCTGCTTTCCTTTAAATTGTAGCCAATTTGGGCTCTCTTTTGCTGGCTCTTTTTGATGGCTCTTTATTTTTATTACTGCAGCCTCTTTTGGCAGTTCACTAGCACGCAATAGTGCCTGAATTCTTAATTGGTGTCTGATAGGGCGTCCCCCATGGTGGTGAACCCTCTTCTACCCCATGTCACCATGTATCATGGACTACACCGAAGACATATTAACTGTGTGTATATATTCACAGTGTTTCCTTTTGCTAGTTCCAGTGCTTTGGTGAGTGCTACCAGTTCTGCTGCCTGTGCGGACTGACTTCCATCAATTCTCCCGGACATAACTGTTTCTAACTTATCATTTACCATAGCCTATCCTGTTCGGGGCGACCCTGCTACGTATCTTCGTGACCCGTCCACGAAGAGGGTCTCCTCGGCTGTGTTTAGGGGGTATCTTTTACTCACCCCCTATCCTTATCCCCATCTATATCGCCACAGTTGTGTGGTTCCCCTGGGTCTACAATTCCCTCAGCTGTGTTTTCTCCCATATCCCTGACTATTACCATGGACCGACTTGGGGGTAAAAGAACTGCCTCCCACTTTGCCCTTCTCACATTGGAGATGGCCCTCAGTTTGCCTGTGTTTAGCATCTCTATTAGGGTGTGTTTAGTGTGAGGATGACATTCCCTGTCATTACTATGGGCTCGCTAACCCTAACGGCACAAGCGGCACAGTCTGAGGCTGCTATGCACCTGGACAACCTGGTGATTATTGGCCCTTCTATAATTGAATAGTACCTTATGGGCTTTCTCCTGCTACCGTGGTCTTGGGTGACCACTGTGGAGTAAAACCCTGCCTCATTATTACAGTGGATGTAAAAATCCTTGCTGGGATCTGGTAGCCCTAGCCCGGGCGCTGATATGAGTCAAGTTTTAAGCTGACTGTATGCCTCCTCCTGTTCTGGCGGAAGAGCTTGTTGGTCGGAACGTAGTCCGGTGTCCGTGAGGGATAAGTCGGTTCCGTAGGCAGGTGCTGAGGAAGGAGATATGGCTGTGGTAGCAAGTCTGTTTGAGAATTGGCTGAAGAGGCTATGCCTGCCTCTTCGTAGGATATGTGGAACAGTCCATCTTCCGCAACTACACTGGCCCCACCCCCCACCTTTTCCTCCGCTACATCGATGACTGTATCGGCGCCGCCTCGTGCTCCCACGAGGAGGTTGAACAGTTCATCCACTTCACCAACACCTTCCACCCCGACCTCAAATTCACCTGGACAGTCTCAGATTCCTCCCTCCCCTTCCTCGACCTCTCTATTTCTATCTCAGGCGACCGAATCAACACAGACATCTACTAAAAACCGATCGACTCCCACAGCTACCTGGACTACACCTCCTCCCACCCTACCCCCTGTAAAAA